>NW_007203758.1:1193-72376 GCF_000164805.1 Carlito syrichta | reverse complement strand
GCTTTTTATTTGGGTTTCTGTTTGTTTATTATTGGTGTAAAGAAATGCGATTGTCTTTTGCACATTTATTTTATACTCTGAGACTTTGCCAAAGTCTTTTATCAGTGTAAGGAGGTTTTTAACAGATTCTCTTGGGTTTTCAAGGTACACAATCATGTCATCTGCAAAGAGAGATAACTTGACTTCCTCTTTTCCTATTTGGATACCCCTGATTGCCTTCTCTTCTCTGATTGCTCTAGCCAGGACATTCAAAACTATATTGAAGTAGAGGGGTGAGAGTGGGCATCCTTGTCTCATTCCAATTTTCAGGGGAAATGGTTTCAATTTTTGTCCATTTGGGAGTATGCTGACTGTGGGTTTCTCGTAGATGGCTTTCACTATTTTGAGGTATGTTCCCTGTATACCTAGATGTTCAAGAGTTTTTATCTGGAAGGGGTGCTGGATTTTATCAAAAGTTTTTTCTGCATCTAATGATATAATCATGTGGTTTTTGTTCTGACATCTGTTATGTATTTAATTACATTTATGGTTTTACGAATGTTGAACCAGACTTGTGTCCCAGGGATGAAGCCTACTTGGTCAAGAAGGATGATTTTTGAGATGTGTTGTTGAATCCAGTTTGCTAGGATCTTGTTGAGAATTTTAGCATCTATGTTCGTCAAAGATATTGGCCTGTAGTTCTCTTTCTTTGTTGGATCTTTACCTGGCTTGGGTATCAATGTGATGTTAGCTTCTTAAAATGATTTAGGGAGGGTTCCATCTTTCTCAATCACCTGAAATACCTTCAGTAGGATTGGTATCAGCTCCTCTTTAATGTCTTGTAGAATTCTGCTGGAAAGTCATCTGTTCCAGGGCTTTTTTTTGGTAGGAAGTTTTCTTATTACATAGTCAATTTCCTTGATTGTTATTGGTCTATTTAGGGTCTTGATTTCTTGTTGTTTCAACCTAGGCATGTTGTGTGATGCCAGAAAATTCTCCATTTCCTTAAGGTTTTCAAGTTTGTTTCCATACAAGTGTACATAGTAGTCTCTAATGATCTTTTTTATTTCTTCAGGTTCAGATGTGACTTCATCTTTTGTGTTTCTGATTGTGTTTATTTGGGCTTTTTCTTTCTTTTTCTTCGTCCGTCTAGCTAGGGGACCATCGATCTTGTTTATCCTTTCAGAGAACCAGCTCTTTGTTTTATTGATTGTTTGTATTATCTTCTTGTCTTCTATGTCCTGGATTTGGGCTTTTATTTTGGTGATCTGGATTCTTCTGCTGAAATTAGGGTTTTGGTGTTCTTGCTTTTCCAGCTTCCTTACATGGCTTGTTAGGCTGTTAATTTGTGATCTTTCCATTTTCTTCATGTGGGTGTGCAGAAATATGAATTCCCTTCTTACTACAGCTTTCATGGCATCCCAGAGATTCTGGTAAGATGTTTCTTCATTTTCATTTGCTTCCAGATATCTTTTAATCTCTGTTTTGATTTCATCATTGACCCAGAAGTTGTTTAGCATCATGCTGTTTAGTGTCCATGTCTTTGTGGGTTTTGGGGGAACCTTGTTTTTGTTGATGTTTATTTTTATTTCACTGTTGTCTGAGAAGGTGCGTGGTAAAATTTCGATCCTTTTAAATTTGCTTATGCTTGATTTATGGCCAAGTATGTGGTCAATCTTAGAGTACATTCCATGCAGTGATGAGTAGAATGTATATTCTGTGGTCGTTGGGTGGAGTGTTCTATAGGTATCAATTAAGTCCATTTGGTCAAGAGTCACATTGAGGTTTCGGATATCCTTGCTGATTTTTTTGCCCTGATGATCTGTCTAGGGTTGTGAGTGGGGTATTAAAGTCCCCAGCTATGATAGTGTTAGAGTCAATATCTTTCTTGAGTTTTTCTAGAAGCTTCTTTATGAAAGTTGGTACTTCTATGTTGGGTGCATATATGTTTAAAATGGATATTTCTTGATGGTGGGTTGAACCTTTTATCATTATGTAGTGGACTTCTGTATCTTTTTTAATTTTTGAGAGCTTAATGGGTATTTTATCTGAAATTAAGATCACGACTCCTCCTTTCTTTTGTGTTCTATTCACCTGAAAGTTTGCTTCCCATCCTCTTACTTTGAGTCTGTGTGTCCTTTCTAGTGAGGTGAGTCTCTTGAAGGCAGTAAATTGTTGCCTTGTGATATTTTATCTATTTTGCCATTCTATGTCTTTCCAGTGGTGCATTTAGTCCATTCACATTTAAGCTAATTATTCAAATGCAAGAGTTGATCCCTGTCATAAGGTTCTTAGAATTGTTGTTCCTGTTTGGTTGTTGTCTCTCTTTTGGTTCTGGAGTTGGTTCATGTGTGTTTTAATCTTTTGCCTGTACTCTTGTGAAGAACATTGTTGTTCTTTTTTCCTTTTCTTCTGTGTTCAGTACCATCTTAAGTGTTTCTTGTATAGGTGGTCTGGTGGCTCGTAAGTTCTTAGGGATTGGATATCTGGGAAGGATTTCAATTATCCCTCACTGATGAAGCTTAGCTTGGCTGGGTAGTTTACTCTTGGTTGGAATTGTTTGTCTTTTAGAACTTTGAAGATAGGACTCCAAGCTCTCCTAGCCTGGAGGGTTTCTGTAGATAAATCTTCTGCTATTCTAATTGGTCTTCCCTGGTAAGTAGTCTGACCTTTTTCTCTTGCTGCCTTTAGGATTTTTTCCTTTATACCTACTTTGTTTAGGCGAATTATTATGTGTCTGGGAGTTGGTTTTCTCATTTGTTGGCTTGAAGGGGTTCTCTGAATCTCTTGTGTTTGAATTTTTGGATCACTGATGAGATGGGGTAAGTTTTCTGAATGATTTCATGAAATGTTTGTTCCAGTGTGACCTCTGTTTCTCTCTCTGCCTCAGGAAGGCCAATTGCTCTTAGATTGGGTCTCTTGGAATAATAATTCATCTCTTAAAGGTATTGTTCTGTCTTTTTAAGTTTCTTTTCTATGTTTTTGACAGTCTGGGTTAGTTCTGTATTTTGGTCTTCAAGCTCTGATTCTTTCTTCTGCTTGGCTAATTCTGCTTTCCATGCCTATTAGTTTGTTATTGATTTCCATCATAGTATTCTTAACTGCTGTTATTTCTGTCATCATCTCCTTCCTATTTTCCTCTCGTCTCTCCTCAATTTTTTAAATTATGTCTATTAATGTCTTGATGTCTGGGTTTGTTGCATGTGACCAGTCATTCTGTGTGTTCCACATTGTTTGTATTCCGAAGTCTGTTTTCTCAGTGCCTGACCTCCCAGGGGTCTGTGTGAGTCCTATATGTTTCTTTTGGGTTTTGTGCAGATTTTTTCCTCCCTAATTTTCCCTTCTCTCCACTTCCCCATCTTCTTTAATTCTGTTATTCATGGGGGAAGGGGTTGCTTTTACTTCTGTTTGTTCAATCTCCTAGTCTTCCTAATGTATTTCTTCTTGCCTTGTTCAGTTTTGGAGTTGGACTGTAGGTTGAGGGCAGTCCTTTTTGCAGTTTTAAGATTTAATTAAGGGGGGGAGCTGTGTTTCAAAATCTCTCTGCAGATCCCGGTATCTGCCAACAGGTATATGGGTAGTCTGAAACCCACTTCCCACTGCCTTGGAATCTGTTCATGCAGTGGGGTTATAGGTTTACTCCCTGAAAGCAATATGAGGTTAACAGAGGGAAGAGAATGGAGCAGGCAGTGGGGAGAAGAGGGGGGTGAAGAGAGAGAGGAGTAAGAGGGAAAACAGATGAGTGTACTGACTAGCAAGTGAAAAGAGACACAAATACTGAAAAAAAGAAAAACAATAACCATGACTAAAAACTAACCAACAACCATATAAGAAACTAAAACATACAATGATGCTAACATACAAGCTAATCAACCTCCTTATTGGTGTGCTATTTCTCTATACAAAGATGGGATTTACAGAGAAATAGGAAAGAAAAAAAAGAAATAAAAGGAATAGATTAAAGTCAGTAAATTAACAGAATCAACCAAGCACACTCTGAGACTTTTCCTTTAAGTCCAATGTCTTTTCAGCTCTGATTTATAACTGTCTTTGCAGGCTGGTAGAATTATTCACAGTTAGGGTCAATTGCCCCTGGCCTGCTGTGAAGAGCAGTTCAGATATGGGCTCCCTGTCCAATCTATTACTGCAATCTGGCCTGTACTATTTATCAAGGGGGAAGAGCATCTGTCATTCCCGTTTTGATGTTGTTACCTTGGATTCCCAGCAGGTGGTGCTATCTCCCCACTCCAGTAGACCTTTATCCACAGCTGCTGAAGCCTGCAGCTTGGAGGTCGCCCAGGAAGAGAGGAAGACGTCGATAGTATCTGCGGAGGCCACCTCCCGATACACAGGGGGAGCTCCACAAGCCTGGCTCCAGGCAAGGGGCATGGTGTGGCAGTGGCAGTGGTGGCAGCAGCAGCTACGGCAGGTGATCTCAATAGATCCTACTTGTGGGGTTTCACAGTTCAAAGTCGTGGGTCACCTCAGGCTTGGGCAGGCAATGACTGCAGCAGCAACATCGCGCCTGCGGCAGTGGCCCCGATCGCAGTGATGTTTGAGCAGTGGCGGCAGTGTTGGCTGAGCTCCCTGTGAAGAGCAGGCTGCCGAAGATGGGAACTGCAGCCCCTGGGGGAGAGCTACGGTCTTTATGAGTGTTCTCTTCTTTGGAGGGTCTCAGGGACCATGCTGCCCCGTCGCTATCTCGCCGGAAGTCCTTAACTATTTAATATTTAGGTTTCTGTTGTGTTATATATTTGACATTCTTTGAAACTGTGATATGTATATCTGTGTTAATATACAAATTGTTTTACAAATGTTGTGTATCAAAATATACTTTGGTGAGCACATGTATCTATTTCACTTCACCCTTGCTGAGAGTTGAGAAGCAAGGCAGTAGAATGGTTGAGAAGCTCAAAAGCCGAAAATAGACTGTCCAAGTTCCAGTACCAGCTTCATGACTTGCTAGCTTTATGAACTTAGGAAACATATAATCTCTTATTGCCTCAGTATCCTTTTCTGTAATATGGGGAAATAATTGTACCAAATTCACGGGTTTATTGAGAGAACTAAATTGGGTGAATATGCACAATGGTTCCAGTGCTTAGAATAGTTCCCAGCAAATATTAAGCACATATGAATATTAGTTGTTAATGTAAAGAAAGTACAATTCAACATTGTATGCGAACATTTCAAACATTTACTAATATGAGTAAAAGTGATAATATCTTATTATTCATCTGATTATAAATGAGATTGAATCATTTTATATTTATTGACTGTTTTCATTTTTTCTTTTATATTAGTCTATTTAAGTCCTTTGCTTATTTCTTATTCATTTATAAAGACTATTTATATACTGAGATTAACTCTTTAAAATTTTATTTAATACTTGTTATTTTTATTGTATATACACTTAAATTTAAATTGTCAAACATATCAATTTATGCTTAAAATGTTTTTATTATATTCTGCTTCTATATTTTCTCAGCATTTTGTGATATAAAATTTTAAATTTAGTTCCTTAATTTATCTAGAAATTAACTGAGTGTGTGGTATAATGTGAGAACTTACTAAGAATTTCCCCAAACCCATATTATCAATTTTATTTATTAAAAACTCTATCCATAGCCACTTTTACATTACTTCCTTTATATTGTTTTTATTTATTATGTGCATAAATACATATGCATGCAAATATACATATATAAATGCATGCATCATATCAAGATTAAATTATATATCCTAAAGATTATTTTTAATTTTATATTGATATTTGCAGGATAAATAAATAAATGAATAAATTTAAGTTGAAAGTAAAGATAAAAACTGCACTTGTGTGGTTTTCTTTTGTCTGCTCAATTGAGACTAAATATTTCCTTCATAGGGCAGTCTTAATAGAAAACTTCAATTAAAACTAGAAAGCAATGTGAGAACCACCTGCAGCTTCATACACTCAGTGTGATTGTGCATGAGTCTATTACTAATAAACTCACCCAAATAAGCTGCCTAATATATAACACAACGAATAGAATAATTAGAAATATCAAGTGTCAACCAAAGCATTTGTGCGATTCTAATCTTTGTTTTTAATCACTTAGGTTTGTTTCTCTGCCATTGTTTTTAAGTCCCATAGTCTCATTAACACTTAAAGGATCAGAGGTTTTCAATAGAGTTATGTTGAAGGCCCACCGCTGACCACTTGACCTCATATTTTTATGAACCTGATTTTTTTTAGCTAAATGCATTTTAAGAACCTGTCTTGAGTTCATTTCAAAATGAATTTCAAGTCCTTCAGTTATTAAAGATAGATAGATGATAGATGATAGATAGATAGATAGATAGATAGATAGATAGATAGATAGAAAGATAGATCATACATACATACATACATATATACATACATACATACATACATACAAAGGTAATCTATTGCCTTCCCAGTACTCTTGGACTGGATGACAACAGATATACTGTTAGAGGCACCTTCAGGGTATCCAAAAGGTACCAGGTAAATCTTTAGAGCCTCCTTCAAGATACCCAAAAGGCGGGATGCCAGGGCCAAGGCCAGTAATTATTTTGGATCATCATAGAGACCAGTAAAATAAGCAAAAATGTTCATGGCTCTTTGATCATCACTTTTTAAAACTCATTTTTGGCCAATTATTGCTAGTCAAAGCTGCTCTAGTAAGATGAACTTACCTCCTACATGACTTTTTATGACATGTAAAAACCAATCCTAAACCACAAAATTCTGGTTTCTGTTTTGTGGTGAAATAGTCTCCATGTTTTCTTTATATTTATACACCTCAGTTGGTATTACTGGTCCTTTTTTTTTTCCTCCAGTTTTAATTGTTTTCTTGCAACGATTTGGAGTAGATTTTTCAAAGAACTTTTATAGCAATAAAGGATTTATTTTATGATAAAAACCTTCTTGGGCTATGTTCCTTTATTTAATTCAACATAATATCATTGCTAACAAGAATAGC
Source organism: Carlito syrichta (assembly GCF_000164805.1). NCBI lineage: Eukaryota > Metazoa > Chordata > Mammalia > Primates > Tarsiidae > Carlito > Carlito syrichta. Next base: position 65,411 of record NW_007203758.1, on the reverse strand, counting down.
CTCCACTTAGGGTAAAACTTGGAGAATCTGTTATATATAGACTATATAAATTGATGCTAATATTCAACTTACTAACCAGGAATATACAGTCTCAAAGGTCAACTTGGAGAGACATGTCATTCAAAACTCCTTACAAAATGCAGAGACTTTCCTTCATCATATTCAAATGACCCAAAGGAAGCTGTAACAAAAATCTAGAGCATTTGTAGATGGATTCATCGGTGTCTAGGGATCTCACTGTTTCAGGGAGATGCTTTTGCTGTAGAGTTGGACTTTCTGATAAGAGGAACACAGACCCATGCCACTTGACATGTTTATGGGCTAGATAAGGGGTAGGGAAGGGATTCCTAACTTTCTACATAAAACGAGGACCTCATGACCCAGTAAATAGCTTCAAAGTGTCCAGGATCTTATGATATCAACACTGCTGACTTCAGCCAGAAGATTTGCTTTCCTTCCTAGACCTCAAAATGAAGAGATGGGAAACGGGACTCATAGCCTATGAGGCCAAAGATGAATCTCTCCTTAGAGACACAAATTTATAATTTTTTTACCCCATGATTAATAATAAAACAAATTAGCACTATTAAGCTGCTTTATTGACCCCTTGCAAAAAGGTATTTCTTGATGTTGGTTTCTCTAACAGAATGACACTTTTCAGAATGCCAAGAAGTTATGAACTTTTAAGTCTATCTAACATTCCATAATAAATAATGACTGCAATTTACTCCCCCTGATATTTCATGCTAAGCAGTCTTTAACAAACAATTTTGTTTCATGGCACACTGAGAAAATAATACTTATACTATATACTGAATAAGTTGAGATGAATTTTGGAATACATAGATGGAATTTGGTATAAAAATTAATTACATGTTCTTAATACAATATAAATATAACAAAGATAAATTATAAATAATTAATGAACAGATTAACTTTTGAATTTATATAAAACTTCCAAAAAAAATCTTAAAACAAATTTAATGAGAAAGTTGTTATGGTTTCATGATGATGTTTTTTTTTTTTAACATTTGTAACATCTAACACAATTTCTGATAAAGGTATCTTAATAATGATATCTTCAAATTCTTGGTAGTCACTATGTGAGAAACTATTTTTGCATACATTATGGAAGATTGCAGTATATTTTTTTCCTTATTGTCCTGTGGATGAAAATTTATTTTTCTCCATTGACCTGATTTTGGATAATTCCAACTAATATCATTGTACTTTAGTGTGTTATTATTCTTCACCTTGATAGTTCTTCTTTGTCTTTCACTGATATATAAAATGCTATAAAATTGTTTAATAATTCAAATGATCTTTAATTCCATTGAAGTTTTTTAGATTAAATGTTTAAAACTATAATAAAGAATATTTCAGTTTCAGCTCTGACATGTGAAGATGTTAGAAGTCATTGTAATGCTCCCATCCTTAACAACAAGAAAAAGCAGGACAAATTTTTTTTAGACACATCACAGAACTGACATCACTGGACAAACCACAATCCAAAAATATGAAGAGGCATACGCACCCAAAGAGATGCAGTCTGGATCTGTTTGTCTGGAACAACAACAACAACAAAGCCCCTGGAACCATATGCTGATAATTTTGATGAATTGCTGGAAGTAGATTAGTCCTACCTTGTACAATAAGACAACAAAAAGAAATAAAGTTACACAGTTTAGAAATGCCATAATGAAACCATCTTTATCCAAAGATGACATAATTTTCTGTGTAAAAAATCCCAAAAAATCTACAAGAAACTCCTGGAAGTAATAAGCAAAAGTTACAGGATAAAAAGGTCAATGTTCAGTATAGAACTCTATTGCATTACTTTACACAAGCATTGGAAAATTGCAACTTGAAATTTAATAAGCAGAGTCACAGGATAAAAAGGTCAACGTTCAGTATAGAACTCTATTGCATTACTTTACACAAGCATTGGACAATTGCAACTTGAAATTTAGAGAGCAATATCATTTACAATAGCATCCCAAAACTGAAATACTTTGGTATAAATTTAACAAAATAAGCACGGTACCTGCACACAAAGCTAAAAACACCAGTGAAAGAAGTCAAAGAGAGGTCTAAATAAGTAAATAAATATGTGCTCATAGGTTAGAAGATTCAATTTTGTTAAGATACCAGTTTTTCTCAACTTGATCTGAAGATTCAACTTAATCCCAATCAAAATCCTAGTAGGCTATTCTGTAGACAGACATTTAAAGTTTATATGTGAAAGCAAAAACCTAAAGCGAACAGCACAATACTGAAGAAGAACAAAGATGAAGGACTTACATACCTAATTTTAATACTTACTACAAAGCTACAGTAAACAAACCAGCATGTTACTGGAGAAAGAACAGACATATAAATCAAAAGAACAGAAAAGAAGTCCCAGAAATAGAACCATATGCCTATATAAACTGATTTTTACCAAGGTGCAAAAGTAATTAAATGAAAAAAGAATAATCTTTTCAACAAATGGTGCTGGAACATTTAGACATCAATATACAAAAACAAAAAGAATAGAAACAACTTAGAGACCTTATAGCTTACACAAAAATTTTTGCAAAACACACATCTGACAACAGACTTGTTTACAGAATATACAAACTCTTAAATCTCAACGATAAGAAAACAACCCAACTGAAAAAATAGGCAAGAGATCTGAACAGACATCTTACCAGAGAAGATCTACAAAAGGAAAATATGCATATTGAGTGATATTCAATATTACTTGTCATTAGAGAAATATCTTCTCAAGCAATGAGATATTACTACACAACTATTAATATGGCTAAAGTTCAGAAATTTACAATAGCAATTATTGGAGGAGATTGAGAGTGACAAGAAGGCTCATTTATCGTTGTTTGGAATACAAATAGCATGGCCACATGGAAGACCATTTAGCAGTATAAAACTAAAAAGACTCTCCAGCTTCATACAATTTAGCAATCATGTTTCTCATTATTTACCCAACTGATCTGAAAATTTATATCCACATAGAAGCCTGCACTCTATATTTAATATCAGCTTTCATCCGTAGTTGCCAAAAATGACAAGCAGTCAAAATATTCTTCAATAGGTAAATGGATAAACAAACTGTAGTAAATCTACATAATGAAATATTATTCAGTGACTAAAAGAAATTATCTATCAAGCCATGTAAATAATATGGATGAACCTTAAATACACATTTATATATAGTGAAAGAAGTCAGTCTGAAAGGCTACATACAATATGATTTCATTTATTATATTCTTGAAAAGACAAAACAATAGAGATAGTAAACAGATCAGTGTCTGCAAGAGTTTGGAAGGAGGGGGAGAACTGAGCAGATGGAACATAGCGGTTTTATAGGGTGGTGAAACTTTTCTGCGTAGTACTTCTAATGGTAGATGAACAGACATTATAACATTTGTCAAAATCATAGAACTTCACAGCATAAACTCTAATGGGTACAAATTTTAAAAATCATTTAGGAGACAGTTGCTCACACTTATAATCCCAGTGCTTTGAGAGACCCAAATAGGAGGATTGCTTGAGTCCAGGGTTCAGAGTTCAGGGCTAATGCCACTGCACTCCAGCCTGGGTAACAGTGTGAAACCATCTCTTAAAAAAAAAAATTAAAAAATCATTTAGAAAGTTGGAGGATCCCAGGATAGAATATGGAAACAGAGTAATCTAACTGTATCATACATATATCTAACAATCTCACAGAAGCCAGTTAGGGAAAATGATGCTCACTAAGTAACTTTTGAAATAAGCAAAAATCTGTAAGGCTAAAATCAAAAGGGACAATATATAAACACTATACTATAGCTATTAAAGTTTTCCCGTCCACAGGGGTACCGTTTAACAATTCTGAATCCATACTGCACTTGGACAATTAAGTACATGGGTAGCAGATGATGAGAGCCAGATATCTTAACGTTGGAATGGAAACAAGGGGATAAGGCTAGAATGATCCATGTAGTAAAATATTAGAGTTGGAGATATCAGTATAAACTCATATTTTGCTTTGATACAGATAAACATAGTTATATGTAAATATATGGGTTACTATAATTACATGTATTTTCTTGTTTTGTTAGTTGGATCCTAGAAGCAAGGACATTTCAGCAGCAGTGAGCACATCTAGTGCCCAAATCTTCACTTCTAATACCATTTTCCAACAGAATGAAAAAGGGCTTTTTAGAGCAATGGCTGATTTTAGGATTGTGGCAGGAAATATAAAAGGTAAGCATAGAGGATACTCTAATGCCAGAAAGTGATAAACTGCATTAATGGGGAGAGGAAGGAGGGAGGAAGGGAGGAAAAGAGGAAGAGAGGAAAAGAAAGAGAGAAGGAAGAAAGAAAAGAAGAAAATATAACAATGACGTCATGTTAATAGTATACAGGAGTCAAGTAAAAGCTGTCGTAGCAAAGACAGAACAATCTGAGCTATGAATAAAGTATTATTGGAGTATTATTAAAGTATAAAATAAGAACCGATCAGTCCATACTAATAAAAATAAATGACTGAATAAAGAAATAAATGAAAGAGAATAGTTTATGTAGATAAATCCAACTAATTTATGCAGTTAGTCTACTTTCAAGGAAGTAGAGTATAACTCCCCACTTCCTAAGTATGGGCTGCACATGGTGAGATTCCTATATATTACAGTTCTTTTAATTAACAAACTCTTGACAAATTTCTTTCTTTTCACAATCAACATATTTCAGCATGAAACAGTAGAGTGTTGTATTCTGCTCCCTTTCTTTTTTAAAAAACTGAAAATAGAATTGGAATGAGAGACTTGAATTTTAATAGATTTATCATTTTGACAGCATTTTTAAAGTGGATTCTAGAATTCCAGGCAAATCTTTACATATAAGAGATAATCTGTGAATAGAAAAATGTGTTACTTCAATTTCAGAGTTTTCAAATTGAACTTAATGTGTAAAACTTTTACAACTGCCTACCACTGTTGCTGCACCATCAACATACAAACTTAATCATTTTCAATACCATCTTTTTTTTTAACAAAAGTTTCATCTACTGTGTGAACATGACATCTCCAAAAGTTTGTTTCACTGTTTCTTTCAAATCACATAATGTTTCTCAGTAAAGCTCACCAGCAATTCTAAACGAGATGTAAGAATAGTTCTCTTTTTCTAAGGTTGATTCCCCTATAGGTGGTCTTCCAGAGAGAGTGTGTAGCTATTTACAGTGCAGAACCAACTGGAAAGTCAAATTGCTCCATGGAAAAGAGATGAAGCTAAGTCCTAAAGATATTCAATTCTGTGAGAATGCTAAGGCAGTGATAGACCAGGGTTGGAAGCCAGTGGCTTGATCTATCATGTGTCTATAACTGCAAGGCTTTCTCAATCACAGAACAGTGGCTTATGCTCTCCTAACTAAATAAACTGGTATAGCAGATCAGTGCTGATGGTCTAAGTTCTGTTACATTATAGAACTGAAATTACAATGCTTGGCCTGTAATTCAGGTCACACAATCTGTTGTTTTCAGCCAGGGACTCTCTCTCTCTCTCTCTCAGAGTCTAATACCTAGCCTTGTTAGATTTTTGCAAACTTTTCCAGAGTGCCATTTCAGGGGAGACTACAATTCTATAATTTCATAGTTCGTTTATCATTATAAACAATATTTCAGGTATGCTGTGTGTATTCCAAGGTCTTTATTTTTTATTTTTTTGAGATAGGATCTCACTTTGTTGCCCAGGTTGGAGTGTAAGATTATAGCTCACTGTAACCTGAAACACCTAGGTGTGAAGTGATCTTCCCACCTCGGCCTCTGCAGTAGTTGGGATTATAGACACATGCCACCACACTGAGCTAGTTTTTTTATTTTTTAGTAGAGACAGAGTCTGATGACGTTGCCCAGTCTGGTCTTGAACTTCTGACCTCAAGCAATTCTCTCACACCTACCTTGGCTCCACATAGGTCTGAAATTACAGACATGAGACATTTGTGCCCAGCCTAGGTCATTTGTCCGTATTTGTTTTGAAATTACACACAGAAAGCTAGACATCTTGTCTTAAAACCCATCATGTTGTTCAGAAAGGGAATCAAGGTACTAGAGACTACTAGTATATCTAGGAGTTTACAAATTCATCTTCTGAGGGTATAATAAATTAATGTTTGAGATTTGAATTACAGTTTATTTATATGACACACCTTTCTCTCTCTCTCTGTCTCTCTGTCTCTCTCTCTCTCTCTCTCTCTCTCTGTGTGTGTGTGTGTGTGTGTGTGTGTGTGTGTGTGTGTGTGTGTGTGTGTTTATCAGAGTCTCACTCTGCTGCCCAGGCTGGAGTGTGGTGGCAAGATCATGGCTCACTGCAGCCTCAACCTCATAGGCTTAAGTGATTCTTCCACCTCATCCTCTCTAGTAGCTGAGACTACAAGCACGCACTACCCTGTCTAGCTGATTTTTCGATTTTTCTTTTTTGTAGAAACAAAATCTCTCTACATTGTATAGGCTAGTCTTGAAATCCTGGGCACAAGCAATTCTCCCACTTCAGCTTCACAAAGTGCTGGGATTATAGGTGTGAGCCAGTGTACCATTATCATTATTAATGGTATTAAAGGGAATTCACTAAAAGTAAGCAGACTCCATTGGGAGATCACAGTTGTCATTTGGTAATCCTAATGGGAGGAATGAGGCTTTTCTGTTCTTACCCTTGACCTTCTTCTGAAACTATGTAGGTTAGTCCAAAGCAAGATAGTGTTGCTAGGGTGTTATATGTCTTATGTGAATGGAATGCAAAGAGAAAAGGCCTGAATCTCATACCCTGTGTGACTTCCCTTCGCCCTAGGAAAATAGGTAATCCTCAATGTTACTAAGCAATCTGACAAAGTCACTAGATAGACTTTTTAAGGGATCTCTCTCTCTTGCAAGGCTATATAAATATGACTTTTAGTTTAAAAAGTCAAATGTTGAGATTGTTTCCCATCTTATTATGTGTGAAAAAACTTAAATAATTGGATGTGGGAATGGGAATTTCCTGCAATTAACAAAAGACTGCTTAATACACACAACATAGGACATGAAGAGATCAGAACATCCCAGAAAAAGAAACCAAAATGATTTCAAAACTGTAGTTTCTCCTTGTAAGATTAAAAATCATAAAGTGATTCATCCAACAGGGTAGCCCCTGAGGTATCACTTGCCAGAAGCCTCTGATTCACAGAGACATGACTTATAATCCTACTGTGGATACAGCTCAACACAGTTCAAGCATTGAAAATAGTATCCTGTTTAACACTGAAATATCCAGAATCATCCCAACAAGCAACAAGGCTTTCTTTATTGACAGGAAACATAGTAGTCCAGTTCTGGTGTGAGATCTATTTCTTATTAGCCACAAAATGCAATGCAGAGAAAAGCTTTCCCCTAAATCTTGGTAGTCTGTACTCTTGGTCTCCCTTTGGGATAAAGCAGAAATTCCATGCAACATCTGTTTCTGTCCTTCAGCTGTAACTGTGTCTCCTGGGTCAAAGAAGTTTAAAACCTTGACCCTTTGTAAATCTTTCTCATGTTCTGGTCCCATTTCAAAATCTGCAGTTAATTCAGAAAGTGGGTTGAAACAGCATTTCAAAATTTTAAATATGTTGACTTTATTATTTTTAAAAGTTCACTATGGTTCTTTCTTTATGTGGAGTGGTACAAGGTACAGCAACTTCTTTCTTACATTAGAGGGAATACCCTGACATTTCTAAGACCATTTAATTCTTGGAAACTTTATCAATCTGACGGACCCTGAAGTTTATCTCCCATTCTTTTGCTTAAATATTTCCTGCTGTGGCATTTAGGCAATTGCTCATTACTGGTCACCTTTCTTACATAAATTCATACATGTAATGGACCATAGTGAGATTCTATAGTATATTCCAAATCCTTATAGACTCTTATGACTATATTATGGCCAAGATAAGGAATGCAGATTATCCTGAAGGCAAGACAATAAAAGCATAAAATTGATCTTACTAGGCAAAAGCAAAGTGCTTCTGATTGTCTTTACTGACTGATATAAAACAGAAAGTTACTGCTAAGACAATAGTTGCATAAAGCTGCCAGGAGCTGTGGTAAATTGATAAGATGAAGAGACTATAATAGACAACAGCTGTTACTGGAGTCACCATTGGATTAATAATATATAGACATTCTGTAGGACCTATCTAGTGTTTTTTTTTTCTTTTTTATCAATCAAACTGGAGAACTAAATTTAGATGCTTTAGAAATCACAATCTCTGCATCTTACAAGTATTTTTTTTTTTTATTTTATTTTAAAGATGTGGGTTACACTTCAGGATTAGGTATACAAGTGGTCATCACACAGGTAAAGTTTGGGACCCCCTTTGGTCCCCACTTTGACAGGTTTGAGATCAGGTATCCTTATTGCTTTTATGTGTTCCTACCTCCCCAGCAGTTTCTGGTTACTGCCAATCCCTTTCTTATAGTATTAGGCCTTTCTTATGGTATTATGTTAAACGTCTTATGAGTTAAAACATGTGGTACTCAGTTGTTTCTTACAAGTATTAAACCCAACAATCTTGAAATCATGGAATAAAATCCAAAGTAGTATCTTCTGCCATCATTTTTAGTCAACAGAATCCCCAATATAAGGGCATGTTCTTTAGGCCTTCTCAGTTATTTAGTCAGGGAGTGACTGAGCAAGTTGTATATAATTATGTCTAATCTAATAGTACTATCTTACTAAGCCTTAGAAATTCTTCCTCTAAAATATATAAAGGAAGTACTGAAATCTCATTATCCCTCTACTGTGCATGACAATTTTGTCCAAGCTTCAAATAACCAGCCCAGTGTGCCTAATCCCATTCCAAGTTACCAGAGCCAACAAATCCTTTGTTTCAGTGTGTATTCTCAAACTAAAACACCTTATATTTCAACCTTTTTAGTCTGTGGTTTAAGATCATTAAAATCTATTTATATATATGCTCCCAAGTTCTTTAATACAATAGAATTGGTAGGAATCTACAATTCCTTTGGTATGTAGATTGCTTTTTTCAGAAGTAGGCTTTGCAATTCTTCCTGTAACTTACAATGACATCAAATACATGCTATTGGCCTACAGTCAATGAAGAGTTACGGGAGGGCTCTGGAGAAAATCAGTAACCTAGTGCAAAATAGCTACCCTAAATGACCGAAACGATGTCATTAAAAGATTTCGATGCAAAGGCAGTTTAGAGAGGTAAGATGGGAAGAAGAGGCTGCTTCTACTAGTAATGAAAGTTCAGAGAGATTTGGGGTTCAAAATGCTCAGCTTCATAGTTTCATCCCTCTTTGTGTTCGCTGAGGCCCTTATATTAGGATAAGAGACTTGGAAAGTTTGCAACTCATCAACGCAGACAATCGGACTTTTGCACTGGATTCTCAGTCTTTTCTTCCCTATTGCTGCATTAGTCTTGGAAATTCCTTTAAGGCTCCCTGAGATATTTATGACTATTTACAATGTCCTGAATTGGAAGTTGAAAGAATTTACCCTATGTTCTTCATTTGTGTATATTGTTTAGGGAAGTAAGAAGCAGCTTTCTCATGGCCCAAGACTTTATTCTCTAAACAGCTTTCAGTCTATGAGTACACAATCACCTCACACTACAACCAATGAAAACTTGAATGTCATTGTATGCCACAGATTACCTGTCTTGATTCTCACATGGTAAAGAGGTATCCAGTAGCCTTAAACAAATGAATTCTATTTTGTGCACCTGTTTTCTTAGTCTACTCTTGATATCAATGAGCCAGGAGAAGGTGAAAGTATGCAGGTTATTACCAAGGCCAGTTGGGATCTAGAGATCAAAAGGAAGTTTCCCAATAGGTGTTGTGTAGCCACTTCCAGAACTGCATAAGGCAAGGAGCAGAGGGGATAAGTACCACAATAATATCAGTCTCGCTCTCTCTCTGTCTCTCTCTCTCACCTCTCTCTCCATCTCCTCTCTTTGCTCTTTGGTTTCCTCTGTATGCTTGTGATGGGCTGAAACCAAGCAGAAAAGAAGATTCTAGAGTAAAGTTTCCCAGGACACAGAGAGGATCAGAAAATGGAGGGCACAAATTGGAAAAAAAAAAAAATACAATTCCTAAAGTACAATCTCACATATGTGAAAACCATTTATCTTACCAGCTTATATTATAATTCCCAACTATACTTGCAAAGGAAAAGAAAAAATGTTAAACATTTTTCAAATGCAATCTCTTTCAAAAAATATCATTAATGCTAGCTTTGATGGCGTGACAGGAGGAAACATTACTGAATCAAAAAAAATTCTTACAACAGCTTGACAAGTATGGGGATATTAGTAAGGATCAAAAGTTAATATTAAGCAAAAGATGGCTAAAAACCTTAAGAGCATACCCCTTGACCTGAAACATATTTAACTGGTAAAGATTACAGAGGCAAGGACAATAGGAGCTGTATAGTTCTAGTATTCCCTTCTGGGCAATGCTGAGGGATCCCTCTGGAAAAGGAAATCAGTCCTTCAATTCTGTAACTTATAAACTGTGACACTGGGGAAGCACTAAGCATAATCAGCAGTGCAATGGCAAATATGTTTTGTATTACAAACTGAGTCTCCAACTCTGTTTCACCACCTCAACATTCATAGCTGGGAAAACAAGCCACTCCCCTTACGTGATCAGTGTCTGGGGTCTATGTATTGCAGTTGTATCTCAAAGACACAGCAGACTGCTGCATTCTAGTCCCTACCCACCACCACCACATCATTCTTATAGCATGGTTTCCATCTAGGTAAATAAAATAGACAAATAGACTCTTCTTCCTCCAGTGTGTTTTTTATAGTATATTTAACGTTTGGGTGCAAAAAATCATAATATTGTCCAGTGGGCTTTTCAATGTGTATAGATGTGATACATGACAACTGTAACATGTAAGGAGGAGGGAGGAGGATAAAGAAGCAAAGTTTTAAATCCTGGTCATAGTGGTGGTTATACAAATTTATGTTTGAAATTTGAGAACTTTACACCAAAAATATAAATTTTACTGTATGATAATTTTTAAAAATAAAATTTACAAAAACATATTTTAAAATGAGCTCAGAGGAAAGTAGTGATCTGGTCTACTGTTATCTTCTGGACTGTTAAACCTGCAGTAGACCCTGAAGTGATGTCTTCTTTACATCTCTGAGGTTTCTGGGTTTGTATGTGAATGAGTCTATCCTGAAGCCACTTGAAACCTGGGACCTCTTGTTTTATAAGATTATATTCTACTAATTACAAAAAAAGAAGAAACAATTGAAAATTCCGAAATCTATGTGTTTGAACATTTGTATGTGTGTGTTCATGAAATAACAATTCAATAGATTAAATATAATCTAAGTAGATATAGTCATGAAGAAAATTAATCAGAAAATTGTGTTTGTCTTAATTTGGGTTCTTTCAGAAACAGACTCTGAACCAAGGTGTGGGTCCATTGATATCCTCAAGGAAAGAAAATTAAACTAAAGAAAAATTTCATTACCTTGGCTCAGCCTGATTCAGACCTTAAGGATTATTCTCTGAAGATAACTGAGGTAGCTGTTAGCAGTAAACACTCAGAAGGTTGAGGATGGTTCCCAGAGCTGGTAAAAGGGATTTGGCTTCATGGACATCAGCCATGTTTAATACTGACACATTCATCCTAAATTCGGGTCAGGGAGATAAAATTATGAAAAACATGAACCAATAGTTGAAAACTTGAAGGATAGAAATAGTTTTTGAAGAAAAAAAAATAAGGAAAATAGTGGAGCAGCAAAATTTGAAAAGCAGGTGGCTGAAATTTTCCAGAACTAATAAAAGTAATGATTCCTCAGACTGAAAGTGAACATAGAGTATTAAGAAGGATAGACAATACCTGCCAAAATATGCCTAAGATTTCAGTATATCGTGAATAAAGAGAATACATTTTAAATGACCTGAAAGATGGAACAGATTACCTGCAATGGAGCAATTATTAGAATGACATGAACTAAAATAGATCTCAGAACACAATGGAATAATATTTTCAAAGTACTGGAAGGAAAAAGATGTCAATCCACTGTCCTGTATCTAACTTAGTCACTTTTAAGAGAAAGGATGAAATAAAGACATTTCTAGATCCTCAAAGGTTAAAACTTCAAGAATCATAGAGTTTTGCTCAAAGAGCTACAAAAGGATAAAACTTTCGTCAGAAGAAACTAGGTCCTAGAATCCAGGAATAGAATGCAAACATTGTGATGAATATATTATTTGTTGGTACATTTAATTAATATTTGATCATTTTATGTTAAAAAAAAAAAAAAGACAGGACTAACATTTTAAAATAAATAGTAAGGAAAATGAAAAGGCATGGTGAAAAGTTTAAGTATACTTAAGTTCTCATCTTCCTTGGAAGATAAATAGTGATATTATAGACAAATTTTATGTAGACTTTAAAAATAACATTTTTAAACATGGGGATTAAAGAAATGTAAAAGTAACTGCCAGAGATACAATGCATTACAACTAAACTATTGGGAAGATAGAAAGTTAGATTAAAAATCACCAATCTAACAGAAGGTAGAAAAGAAGAAGAAAGTAAGTTAATAAAGAGCATGATAGACAAGAAAAATGGAGGAAATAAGTCCACATATTACTAATAAAGATAAATATAAATAAACTAATATTATCTATAAGAAGACAAAGACCATCGGAGTAGAAGAATCATGTAATTAATGACATCTTTTTTTTCTTACATCTCTGCCAGAGATATCTTGTCACAAAGACAAGTCATGTCTCTTAAATTATGTCAGCTAGAAAGAAGGACTATTTACTATGCATCAGGGCCACTACAGTTCAATGTAAATAATATAAATACAGGTTGCAATGTTTTAGGTTACGTTTGTCTAGAGAAACATCTTTCGGGAAAAAAGGAGCTGTTAATCAAAGGTCCATTATCTCCTCCCCAAATAGTAGTAGCTAATATAATTCATATTACATTGAAATGCTGTTAAATGGCAGTTGTTATACATACAAATTTGAGTGTTGCGCTAATTTGATTACTATTACAAAGTAATAATTTTTCTGGATCCAGTTACATATTTTAGAAGCTTTTGTCCATGTTTCATCTTTCATACCTCCTGTTATTGAGCCCTGTAGCTGATTTTTTGAGTTTTAATGTTTAAACACATATATACATTAGCCTCTTTTGCCCATTAAATGTTATGTTCCTTGGAATCTTAAAGCATATATATTTTTCTTCCTAATGCAGAGGTTTGTTCATATTGGATGGCTTTTTTCCCCCTGTTTCTAGAAGGCAATAATAACAGCATTACTAACGTTTGTGGCAGGGTATCTGCTAGAAAGCCTCATGTTCTGTAAGACATGCTGTACTTCATGTGAGCAAGCACCAGCATCAGAATGATTTACTTACCTTGACTCTACGTGGGATTACACCCTGAGGGAATGAATATACATAAAAATCCTAAAATAATGGCAATAAATTTGCCTCAAAATTATGCATGTGAGTTGTGTAATGTTTTGGCATACCTTAAATTCATCATAATAGATTTGGATACCTTTTCACAATAATTTACTTAAGAAAAACACATTCAGATTTTCACATCCTAGGATAATGCAATTCACGTCAAGAGAAGAATTACTAATTCCCTTAATGATTCATTTTAAACTCAACACCACAGAATGCAGGAGCCTAGAAAAAGGTATCATTTTGCAATAAATGTCAAAAACATGCTTTATCTAAATAGCTCAACATATAGTACTGACAAAATTTAGTTAGAGATAATTTATACCCTTCAGTGGCCAAAGTAATCTATGAGTTTCTTCAAATTGCTTTTGTCTATAAAATAAACTCAATTTGCTTTACCACATGAAGCACAAATTTAAAACCATATTTCATAAATCTCTGTCACTGAAGATTAAAGTAATCTTTAATTTACAAATACCACTACCAGCCTATGAACTTTATGTTGCCAGAGTTTGGAAATTGAGTTAGACAACATAAAGCTGATTTTCAACCTCACCTGCTAGTAAAGGCAAGATTTCTAACAAAATGAGAAGAGATAAACTATTATTAATTGTCCCTAAAGATTCGATATGTGCCCTAATATGGGTCTAAGCTTCTGTTTGTCTGAACAGGATTGTTTTAATAGAACACTGAAGATGAGGCATTTAAGTTGTGTCCACAGTTATAGTAACTCCACATGGTAAGTTTCACACATTATTCACATCTGCCGCATGAGGTCAGAAAGCTGCAGAAGGTTCTTTAACACTTGTCTGAGAAACCAATTACCAGTAGATTCTCTAATTTGGAATGATTGTTTTAACACTATGTACTAGTCACAAGCACAGTGTGAAATATAATGAAATTAATCTCTATGGTGTATATTAAATTACTAATAAGCTAGGGTCAAATTTTTCCATTTTAAAAATAGATACTAGTATGTGACGTTTAAAATTCCTTCTCTTTAAATAATTAGCAACAAACGTGAGTACTAATAAGGTCAAGGCACTTTGCTAAGCAGTTTACACATACCATTGTATTTAATTCTCACAACAACTATAAGGTAGTTTTGTTATTAGTCCGTTTTTACAGAAAAGAAAGTCAAGGCATAAGAAAGTTAAATCATCCTATGACAAATAACTAGTGAATGCTAAAGTACATTTTACTTTAATTAATAGACTTCAGTTTTTTAAATTGTCCTGATTTGATTATTATATGATGTATACATGTTTTGAATAACACCCTGTACCCCATAAATATGACCGATTATGTGTCAATTAAAAGCAAAATAAAATTTTAAAAATAAAAATAGACATAAGTTTTTGAAGGCATTTGAGGTTTATAGAAAAATTGAAAAGAAAATACGGAGAAAGCCACAGACCCTCTTTCTCTCCTTCCTTCCCCCCATAGACAGTTTTCCGTATTATTGACAGCTTGCATTAGGATAGTACATCTTTTACAGTTGACACGTTATTATTAATGAAAATGCACAGTTTAGAGTTTACTCTTGGTGTTGTGCAGTCACCTTGGTTTTTTTCATATGTGTAATGACCTGTATCTGCTATTACAGTATTCCTGTAAAGATCACCCATGCTTCACCTGTTTATCCTTCCTGTCAAGCACCTGGACATCACTGAGCAGCTTAATTTCTCTATTGTTTCGACTTTTTCTGAACATAATACAGTTGTAATCGTACAATATGTAGACTTTCAGACTAGCTTCTTAGACAAAGTAACTTGCATTTAAGGTGACTTCATGTCTTTTTTCATGGCTTGATAGCTCTTTTATCACTGAACAATATTCTGTTACATGGCTCTGTCACCATTTGTTTATCCATTCACTTATTGAAAAGCAGTTTGCTTACTTCTGAATTATGGATAAAGCTACTATAAGCATTCATACACAGGATTTTGTGTGGATATAAGTTTCCAACTCATCTGAGTTAATGGCCAGGAGCTCTACATTCCTTTGCCAGACGTTCCACCCAACTGGAAAGCTTAAAACAATAGAAATGTATTGTCTTGCAGTTCTGGAGGATGAAAGTATGAAATCAAGGTGTCTGCAGGGTAGGCACCTTCTTACATCTGTCTCATGCTTCTCTTCTAGCTTCTAGCTTCTGATGAAATGCCAACAATCTTTGGTGCTCCTTGTCTTTCAAATTGGGTATACCTTTCCACATTCCCAGGAGCAATGAATTGAGAGTTCTTGTTGCTCCACATGCTCATCAGCATTGGTGTTGTCAGTGTTCTGAATGCTAGTCATTCAAATATGTGTAAAGTGGTATCATATTGCTGTTTTCATTTGAAATTTCCTGATGACATATGATATTGAGCATCATGTCAACCAATTTGCTATCTGTATATCTTTGCTGAGTTGTCTGCTTGCATACTTGCCCATTTTCAAATTAGGTTCCTTCTTTTGATATTGTTGAGTTTTAAGTGTTCATTGTATATTTGGAGTATAAGTTCTTTATCAGATATTTCTTTTGCAAAGTTTTTATCCAAGTCTGGAACTCGTATTTTTATTTTCTTAACAGTGTATTTTGTATAGCAGAAAATTTTAATTACAATGAAGCTCAATTTATATATTCTTCTCTTGAATCTTGTTTTTTGTTTGTATCTAAAAAGTCATCACCCTTTTGCTTGTGAATGTATAGTTATTTCAGTATTCTTCTTTTTAAGATGACAATTTTCCATCAAATTGCCTTTGCTCCTTTGTTGAAGATCAATTTACTTCATTTATATAAACTCAGTCTATTTGGGGGTTTTCTATTCTGTTCTATTGATCTATTTGTCTATTTTACCAGTACCACACTGTCTTGAACACTTTACCATTAGAGTTAAATCTTGAAGTTAGGTAATATCAATTCTACAAATAATTTTCTTCAATATTACTTAGGATATTCTAGGTATTTTGCATTTCTGTATCAACAAGTAAATTTGGGGGGATTTTTACTGGGATTGCATTTAATCTATAGATTAAGATAGACATCTTAACTGACATCTTAACAATACTGTATCTTCTTATACACAGAGTATCTCTTCATTTATTTAGATTGAA
The DNA here is from genome assembly GCF_000164805.1 of Carlito syrichta. Lineage (NCBI taxonomy): Eukaryota > Metazoa > Chordata > Mammalia > Primates > Tarsiidae > Carlito > Carlito syrichta. The sequence continues at coordinate 48,851 of NW_007203758.1, read as the reverse complement.
TTTGATTTCTTTTATCAGTTTTATAGTTTTTTTCTCATATAAATCTTGCATGTATTTGATAAATTTATACCCAAGTATTTCATTTTTTGAAACACAATTGGTGCTGTGTTTTTAATTTTCATATAGATGTCTTTGTGTTTTATATTTCAAGTGGAGTTGTTGACTGATGGTATATGGAAAAGTAATTGACTTTTGTATATTAACCTTGAATCTTGCAGTTTTGTTATAATCACTTATTAGGTCAGTACTCATTTTCTTGATTCTTTGGGATTTTCTAAATAAACAATGATATATGAACAGACAGAATTGTATTTCTTCCTTCCCAGTCTATAGACTTCTAAAAATTATTTTATTTTACATGGATCTATTGTATGAGTGTGAAGTTTGGGCTTCTTTTGCACATGTCAACCAGGTGACAGGCATGGTGCCCAGTGGGTAGTTTTATAAACCTTACCTCCTCCCTCCCTCTACATCTTAGGAAGGAATCCCCAGTGCCTGACGTTTCCATTCTTCTTTTTTTTTTTTCCTTTTTGAGTTGGAGTCTTACTCTGTTGCTCAGGTTGGAGTACAGTGGCACGCTCTCAGCCACCACAGCCTCGACCTGCTGGGCTCAGACAATTCTTCTGCCTCAGCCTTCCAAATAGCTGGAACTAGAGGCATACACCACTATGCTCAGTTAATTTTTTGGATTTATTGTAGAGATGAGGTCTCACCAAATTGCCCAAGCTGGTCTTGAGCACCTGGCTCAGGCAATCCTCTCACCTCCGCCTCCCAAAATGCTGGGATTACAGGCACGAGCCACCATGCCCTGTTGTTGTTTACATTCTTATGCCTGTGTATATTCAGTGTTTAACTCCCACTTGTAAGTAAGAACAGTATTTAGTTTTTTGTTTCTGTGATAATTAACTTAGAATTATGGCTTCAGCTGCATTCATGTTGCTTCAAAGGACATGATTCCCTTCTTTTTAATGGTTACATAGTGTTCCCTGGTATATATGTACTACATTCTCTTTATCCAGTTCACTAATGATGGTCATCTCGGTTGGTTCCATGTTGTTGCTATTTTATATAATGCTGTGATCAATATATGAGTACAAGTGTCTTTTTGATAGAGTAATTGTTACTACCCAGCAAAAATATTGCTGAGTAAAATGGCAAGTCATCTTCCTTTTTTTTTTTTTTGAGACTGGAGTATAGTGGCTTGATCACAGCTCACCACAGCTTCAAACTCCTGGATTTAAATAATGCTTCCAGTTCAACCTCCTGAGTAGCTGGGACTACAGGCATGTGCCACCATAAGCTGTTAATTTTTTGATTTTTGTAAAGATAAAGTCTCACTACATTGTTTAGGCTGGTCTCAAATGCTCAAACAATCATCCCACCTTGGCTTCCCAAACTGCTGGGATTATAGGCATAAGCCACTATGCCCAACCTACTTCTGATTCTTTAAGAAATCTCCAAACTGCTTTACACATGGACTGTACTAGCTTACATTCCCACCAACAGTATATAAGCATTTTCTCTGCAACCTCACCAACACCTGTTGTTTCTTAACTTTTTAATAACAGTCATTCTTACTGGTGTGAGGTGGTATCTCATTGTGGTTTCAGTTTGCATTTCTCTGATGATTCATGATGCTGAGCATTTTCTTCATATGTTTGTAGGCTACTTGTATTGGAAAGAGTCTGTTCATGTCTTTTGCCCACTTTTTACTGGGGTTATTTGTTTCTTGTTGATTTGTTTGACTTATTTATATATTCTGAATATTGTTTTATTGCATTACCTGGGGCTTCCAGTACAGTATTAAATGAAAGTAGTGAAAAGGAATATCCTTGATTTATTCACGATCTTACAGAGAAAATTTTTTCATCTGTCACCATTAAATATGATGTTAGCCATATGGTTTTTTGTAAATATTCATTATCAAGTTGAGAAAGTTCACCTATACTCCTAGTTTGTTGAGAGTTTTTATCACGAATGGATGTTAGATTATTTTCAAATACTTTTTCTACATCTATTCACAAGTCAGGTAATTTTTATTCTTTAAGACTGTTAATGTGATGGATTACATTAATTGATTTTCAAATGTTGAACCAGTCTTGCATACTTAGGATAATTCCCACTTGGTTGTGGTGTACAATTCTTTTTATACATTGCTGGATTTTATTTGCTAATATTTTGCTGAGGATGTTTTCATCTATATTTACAGGAAACATTGGTCTGAAACTTTTCTGTTTTATATCATCTTTGTCTGGTTTTGACATTGGAGTACACTTTGAAACACAGTTGATTCCGGAGTTCATATTCTTAAATGCTACTGTATTCCACTTTCTAAATTTTTTGGGTTTCAACATTTGAGTTCCTACTATGACCTGGTACTGTTTAAAGTTTCATATACAGTGTTGAAATTTTCTGGATCATATAGCAGGAGAAAAAATAATCCTAGCAGAAATAAGCAAATTTGTCTCATTTCTAAAGTGAGTATGATAATAATGTCTTCCTCAAGAGATATTTGTAAGGAATAAACTGCACAATAAATGACAAACACCTAATACAGCGCTTAAAAACCTCAAAAACATAATGTGTTCTTGAGGTAATAGTCAAATTATAATTAAATCATTTTGTGCACCAAATCTATAATACTGTACTACTATTAGCATAGTGCTTGGCTCATAGTTGATATTCAACAAATCTTGTTGAATTGAATGCATGAGTATTTTAATCAATATTTCTAAATGTTGCTTTCCTCTTCTTAAAGCAAAATTAAGATTGAAAACTTCAAAATTACTTTTGCAGGTGGTGATGGCTAAAAGAGAAATATAAAATCAAATATTTTATATTTTAATAATAGAAAAATAATTACAGATGACTACATTTTCATGATGCAATATATATAAATTTCAATAGTCATTGTGAATATCAAATAAAATATCTGTTTTAAATGTAAGAAGTTCCGCTTCATCACATTAAACACTTAGAGGATGTCTTTTTAGATTAATTACAATGAGATTGTAACGGAGCATAGCAATCTTTCATCAGTTCATATTTTTAGCAATTTAGTCACATAAAAATGCCATGAATGAGAAGACCAATGTTTCCAGAGCAATCATATCGCTATAAATTTTCTCAGGCATCACCATTCATGAGCCCTGAAACAAAGGATAGTACCCTGCTCACCAGGGCATGGTAGAGGAAATCTACAGACCCAAACATATTTCTTAGTAGAAGTAGAAGAGATCAAGCCCCTATTCTTGCTAAAGTTTCCACATGAGGCATTAAGAAAAAATTTTTACTCATGAACTTACTTTTGACCTCCTGTGCTGCTATTCATTAGAAGAAAGAAATGAGATGTTCCAGGGCAGGGGTTAATCAACTGTGTCCAGCCTGCAACCTGTTACTGTACAATCCATGAGCTAAGAGTATTTTCTATATTTTTAAAGGTTATGAAACAAATAAGAAGAATATAAGACACAAAGCATGCATGGTCTACTAAGCCTATTAAATATTTACTCTCCAACCATTATGGAAAAAGTTTTCCAATCCTTACTTTAGAGTAGCACTACCAAATCAACTTTCTGTGATGAGGGAAATGCTCTATATCTATGCTGCCTAATATAGTAGTCACAAAACAAATATAGCTATTGGGCAGTTGAAATGTGACTAATGTAGCTGAGGAAATGAGTCTTAATTGTGTTTAGTTTTAATTAATTCAAATTTAAATAGCCTTGTGTGTCTGGTGGCTACCAAATTGGACAGCACTGTTCTACTGCACCATTTCTCCTGTGCCAATAGTTTTCAGGCATCGAATACCAAAAACAATAGATGGGATAGAAGATGCTATTACCTGGCTTGTCCTTAGATATTCAAAGCATCTAACTCCTCCAAAAATATTTTCCTTTTCTTCCATTTCTCATCTATAATTCCAACTCACTCATTTCCTTCTAATGCATCCTCAGTCACCTTATTATCCCATTCACCTTGGTTTTTAAGTGGAAAAGAACATAGGGAAATCTAGGATCCTCCTGTAGGTGCTTCTACAAGACTAAGACAAAACTCTAAACCATTGCCCTCAAAGAAGTATAGTAGACAAAGATTAGAACTTTTTGGTATTTCATTGAAGAATATTGACATCTCTCAGATACATTATGAACTGTCTACTATGTACAAAGCAATTTCTATGGGAAATTTAGAGTTCTAAACATCTGGCTTAAAACTTGCCACAAACGTATTGATAAATTAGGAATAATTATGCCTAGTTTAACAATAAAAAAATTACTTGTAAATTGAGGTTTCCATTATTTTTATTTTTATTTATTATTTTTTTAATTTTTGATTTATTATAGAGATGAGGTCTCACCAAGTTGCCCAGGCTGGTCTCGAACCCTCAGGCTCAGGCAATCCACTTGCCTTGGCCTCCCAAAGTGCTGGGATTATAGGCAGAGTCACCAAGCCCAGCCTCCATTATTTTTATAGATGAATACTTTTTATTTCCTAGTTAATACTAAGGAAAAATATATTACAATAATAGCATTGTAAAAATCAAAGAGAGTTCTTTAAAAAAATCCAAATGTTCTCTGACTTAATAGGTCTCAGTTAAAACCAAAAACTTACCTTTTTTGGTACACCTAAATTGATGTTGGCAGAGGAGATTGACAACTCACTCATTTAGAAACACAGTATTAGCAAAACAAGAGAAAGATGTGTTGATAAGTTAATCAGAACCATCGATTCAAATTACATTTCAAGACTATTAGTAATCTATATTATGACACTTTATCCTTCTGTAGCTCATATTATTATACATATTATATCTTGAATCTTATATCACTAGAAAACAATTACTTTTCTTTTTGTCCTTTTCTTTCAGAGACAACCCTCTTCCATGAGGTCGTCCTTGAATCCCCAAGAAAGATCTAGCTTTCTTTTCCTAATATTCTAAATTATGTTTTGTATGTTAACTCCATTATAGTGTATTATATTGTGTCAGAATGTGTCTGTTTCATGTTAAAAGGAGGAATCATGTCTTATTATGTACATACATCAATATCTAATAACTTGTATATTACATAATTAAGGCTGTATAAATGTTGGATAAATAAGTGGGTAAATGAGGAGAAAATGTAAAGTTTACATTAAAGATGTCATGCTAGCAATGGCATTATTTTAATTAAATATTATTTACAGTCTTTGTCAATTTCCATAATTGTAATTTTAGTCATGCAACAAGGTATCAAATTTTAATTTTAAAAAGTCCTTAAGATAAAATCAGAGCACCATTTTTTTTTTAAGTTTGCTTTTGAATTTACTTTATGTCATCTCTTCATTCCCGTATGTAGACTAGGAGTTAAAAATTCAAGCCAAGGAGACACATAAAAAAAGAAAGAGACATGCTATTTGTGATGAACAGAAAAAAAAAAATGCATGCCTCTCTGTCAATATGGGAGCTCCATGAGTGTAGGGATCTTCAGAACCAACATCAGTGCCTGGCGTTGAATAAGTTTTCAATAAACATTTGTTCAATGATTGGGAGGATGGATGCATAAACATATGTATATTTGGAGGCCAGGTGGAGCAGAGATCCAATGAAGTCTGGGCTTTGATTTTTTTTAAGAAATAGCTGACATCTAGATTTTTAAATAAATATAATTTTTAAATGTTTGCTCATATAAAATACATGAAAAAATAAAAAAAATAAAAATATGCAACTGAACAAAACATTATATAGCCTATGGATCACAAGCTTACAATGCTTGATGAAACAAGTAGTAGAAATAAATATTTGTGCAGTACTATAAATCACTAAAAATATTTACTTGCGTTATATGAGAATTTTTCCACAAACTCATATATGATACAAATACTCCATGCATGTAGAATCAGAAAGAGCTTTGATATTTGTTTGCCCTTGACAATCTCTTCTTTTTCAAGGTGGCTTCATTCTATCAGAGTAACACTTTCAAAATCAATCACATTCTTCTCAGCCTGATGGATAAAAAAGTTCACTGTAAAAAGAATTGGAACACAATACCACATTTAAACCATATTCCACAGCTACATTCTTTTCAATAGTTTATTTCATTAACCACAAGCTTCAGGACAAGATTCTCTGTGTAATGCATGTGCATTATTTCTTAAGACCTAAAATTACAGTTCCAGTTTGCTGATTCCCAAATCAATTAATTCAGGAAGTGAAATTTGTTTTGGTACCAAAGTAATTGTTTCTCTCAGAGTTTCTTTTGAACTGTAAGTTAGTCTATTTTCCATGTGTTTCTTTGTTAGATAAGAATGTAAAACAGGTAATAGGTAAACGTCATTCTATCACTTTCAAAGTAGCTGTCAAATGATCTTTTTATAAAGCTTCTCAAGGGAAAATGACTATGTCTAGAGTAAATGATAAAAAGCATCATGAAAATATGCCAAATTATTATCATCTACCAAAAGTGGCTAGTTTTAAAAAATACAAATTTTGCTTTTGAAAAGCGAAAAGAAAAAAAATCATTCCTTTGAAATCTTTAGAAAATTTTTCATGCAATATGATGATATGGGAAAATGAAGTTTGTGCTCACACGACTGTTTGGAAACTCCAGGGTCCTTTTCATTAGAAAGACAATGTCTCCAGCAATTGATTGAATTTTTTTATTTTTTCAGATTATTTTATTATCATTTATATCATTGTTATACCATTATTATTTTTTATCATTTATATTCAGCCCTTGTCCCAAAAGATACTTAACAAAAGAATATATTAAAAATTTAGCACAAAATCTTCTGACAGATTAAAAAAATACCAACCACTGCCAAATTATTGGGGAAACTTTTCATATTTAAATAAACCAATGATAATTTTAGTTGTGAAAATTTCCTTGAGGAACCTATGGACATTCAAAGTTCTTATAGCTTTACATTACCTACAAACTATGACTTTACTCAATTGTATGTTAATTTGGGCAAATAGAGAGTCAGAAGACTTTTATTTTTGTTTTGCATATGTTTAGGAAAACGAAATTCAAAGCTTAATACTTCATTTAATATTCTTTCCAGGGATTTAGTATCACAAAAATGAGAAATTAAAATGAGTTATCACTAGCATTCAAGGATAATAATTAAAAGGGAAAGCTAAATAATAATTTCGCTGGACAGGTAGCAGATCTAAATACTTTTCGGTTAAGAAAAGGGACTTAAGCCGGGCTCAGTGGCTCAGCCCGTAATCCCGCGCCTTTGGGAGGCTGAGGTGAGTGGATGGCCTGAGCCCGCGGGTTCGAGACCTGCCTGGGCAGTGAGACCTCATCCCTACAATAAATCAAAAAAAAAAATAAGCCGGGCATGGTAGCACATGCCTGTAATTCCGGCTACTTGGAAGGCTGAGGCGGAAGGATCACCGGAGCCCAGCAGGTCGAGGCTGCGGTGGCCGGGAGCGGACACTGCACTCCAGTCTGGGCAACAGAGTGAGACTCCAACTCAAAAAAAAAAAAAAAGAAAAGGGACTTAATTATCAAAAATTCTGTTTTGACAACCAATACATTGATTCTCTTGATTGTGTTTTATATACAGTTTCAGTTCTAATACTTCAATTTACAAGAATATCTCTATCTTCCAAGCCAGTCAATTCTACCTCTGTAACATTCTACATGTTAGAAAAGTCTTTTTGACAAAGATATAAATCTATCTACAATTTATTCCTTACATTTCTCACCTTAAATTTTAGGTTGGTTCTATTAGGTTCCAATAATAATTTAAAGAATTAACCCAAAACCTGAGACAGAGTGTTATAAACATCTATTGTATATCATAAGAGTCCACCATGAAAATTATGGCCTATGAGGATTTGGGATAAAAATATGATCCATTTTGTGGCAAATTAATATGATAAAGATTACAACAACATTTGCAATTGAAAAGCATTTCTTTCTGTGTTTTTCTCACATATTTCTGGGAGAGGAGTGGGAATCAGAGAGGGGTATGCCCCATATGTTCAAAGAATGCACTTTCATCTCCTGAATGTGTTTCACTGTGATCTATTAAGTGCATCTAATGAGTACATCATCATAACCATAAGCAACTCTGGGAAGATTAAACACTGGTTACTAAATTCTGAAATGCATCCCAATCATTTACCATCACTGTAGGAGTCGCTTCAGTTCTCACAACTGAATCCTGGTAATACAGTACTTTTTTTTTTAAAGATGTAAGTTACAATTCAGGATTAGATATACAAGTGATAATTGTACAGGTAAAGTTTGTGCCTCCCTTTGGTCCCCACTTCACTTGGTTTGAGTTCAGGTACCTTTATTGATGTTGTACCCCGCCCAACTACACTGGCAGTATCCCGCTACTGACAAGCCTTTTTTTATAGTATTATGATAAATGTTTAGGGTCCACTTATGAGTGAGCACATGTGGTACTCAGTTCTTTGTTTCTATACTACATCACTGAGTGTTATAGACTCTAAATTCATCCAAGTTGCTGTGGAGTCCATATGTTTGTCCTTCTTTATGGCTGCACATATTCCATCATGTGTATGTGCCACATTTTTTAAATCTAGCCCAGTTTTGATGGGCATTATGGTGGTTCAATGTTTCTGCTATTGTGTATAGTGCTGCAATAAACATGCATGTGCAGGTATCTTTTTTGCAGAATGATTTGAGTTCTTCTGGATAGATTCCCAGTAGGGGGATTTCTGGGTCATATGGAAGGTCAATTTCTAGTTATTTTAGAAATTACCACACTGTTTTCAATAGAGGTTGAACTACTTTGCAATCCCATCAGCAGTGTAGATTATTCTCTTTTCTCCACATCCTCACCAGCATCTGTTTTTATTTGTTTGCTTGTTTGTTTATTTGTTTGTTTTATTGATGATGGTCATTCCTACAGGGATTAGGTGGTATCTCAATGTGGTGGGCTTTTTTTTTTCTTTATTTTAAAGATGTGGGGTACAATTCAGGGTTAGGTATATAAATGTTCATTATGCAGGTACCCTTGTTGATGAAGTGAGCCCCTCCCTCCCATGGTAGTTTCCCTCAACTGCCAATCCCACCCACCCCCAGCAGTTTTCCACTATTGCCAATCCCTTTCTTATAGTATTAAGATAATTGTTCAAGGTTCACCTAGGAGTGAGAATATATGGTACTCTGTTCTTTGTTTCTGTGATAGATCATTGAGTATGATAGACTAAATTCATCCAAATTGCTGTGAAGTCCACGTTTGTCCTTCTTTATGGCTGCATAATATTCCACTGTGTATATGTACCACTTTTAAAAATCTAGTCCAACTTCGATGGGCAGCATGGTAGGTTCCATGTTTTTGCTATTGTGAATAGAGCTACAACAAACATACATGTGCAGGTATCTTTTTGATAGAATGACTTGAGTTCTTCCAGTTATATTCCCAATAGGGGGATTGCTGGGTAATATGAAAGATCAATTTCTAGTTCTTTCAGAAATTGCCACACTGTCTTCCAAAGAGGTGGCCCTAGTTTGCATTCCCACCAACAGCATAGAAGTGTTTCTTTTTTCTCTGCATCCTCACCAGCATCTGCTGTTTGTTTTATTAATGATGGTCATTCTTACTAGGGTTAGGTGGTTTCTCAGTGTAGTTTGGATTTGCATTTCTCTGATGATTGATGAGGCTGAGTACTTTTTCATGTGTCTGTTGGCTGCCCGTATATCTTCTTTTGAGAAGTGTCTATTTGAGAAGTGTCTATTCATGTGTTTTACCCACTTTTTAATGGAACTGTTCGTTTTCTTCTTTTGAGCATATTTGAGTTCCTTGTAGCTCTTGATGTCAGGCCTTTGTCAGATATAAATACAGTACTGATGATCAAGATGGCCTTAAAGTTCCTCCTATCTTGATTAAACTTTAGGCAGACTTCTCTCTGACTCAAGCTAGGTACCCTGGCCTCCCTTGTCTTAGAGCATTTAATTAAAAAAAAAATACCTAGTATTGTAAATATTTTCTCTCCTCCACCGAGACGTAAATCTTTCTAAAAAGACACTTGCTAGTTTCACAACCCAGTGTTGTCTTTCTCAAGGACCTCAGAGGCATTTTTTTGATGTATAATTATCAAGGAAGATAAAATTCCTACCTCTCAAGTCTCTGTAAGAACACAGAAGCCTAACTCCTGAGTGCCTTGCACCAATGTAAAACTACCTCCTGCCACAGAGATACAAGACAGTTTACTTTTCCTTTAGGTAAAGCTAATCGGAAAACATAGATTTGCATGTATTTTCCCTCTCACTCCTTGTTTCAATGGAGTTGAGTTCAGAGTGCATTAAGGCTTCTCTCTTATTGCAATGACCTTGAATAAAGTTGTCTTTACTTATATAACTTTGTCCGGTGCAATTTTTGCTTTGACACAAAAAGTGCTTTTCAGATTTGCAATCATACTTCTTAGGACAGAAAAATTACTTCTTCAGATTTGCAATCATAAAAAGGCAGAGTAGATGAAATGGCATTCAAGAAAGATATACACAGAAGCTATCTTTTGAGAAAAGGCTGCTATCAGTCACATAAATTAGCATAAAGCTTGAAACTGTTAATTTAAACAAAGTCTACATATAATGGGTTATGAGCCAGGAAACTTTTATGAAAAATTGTAACACTACCCTATAGAACAAGTACTGTCATTATCGGACTCCCAGAACTCACTCATCACATGGCTAATAGATGGAGCTTTGGCTAACATGAAAACATGCTAAAGCAAATGTTGCCATCTGGTAGAAGACAAAAGGTGGTGGGCTGTGAAGGTTTTTTCTGTTTGTTTTTTATGAGACTTTACATATCTTGTTAGACTCAAATGTGTATATCGAGATAAAAATAAATTATATATTTTAATAAATGTAAATATGAAGAAATTCATTGCCGTATTCTACTTTTACCATTCTTTCATAATTATATTCCATAAAATGCATGTAATTTATTAATGAAAAGATGACCTGGCATATGTGCTGCTCTGTGTGAGCATGATATGTCGCTGTAACTATTTATATATTGTGCTCCTTTCCATTACTGTCATTACTGTAATTTTACATGGTCCTAAAGATGAAAGTGCTCACTATTGCACATCTGATGTGTTTTAGCTTAACTTAAGTACACATTTCGAGTTATTTTTAAATTGTGTTTTAAAGCATATATCCATTTTTATAAAGTGCCCTGCTATAGGATGCAATCTCATTACTGTCTGACCACTTGAAAGTCATTTAACTTTTCCTCTTTTTGTCATGTTTAATTGGAAGGGAGAGTCATAATTTGCAGTTAAAGACTGTGTGTGACTAATATCCATCATTATAAGATGTGACTGAATTAAAATCAATAACCCTTTTATCTGTAGTAGATATACCTTAAGCTTTAATTGTTGATTTAGTAGTTAATTGAGAAAATCCTTACTAATGATATGATGTAGAGCTGAGGAATGTTGTATGAATAAAAGATTCTTCTCCAGTAGAAACAATTTTCCCAACTGCATATGCGGCAGATCCAGGGGAAAGATGAGTGGAGTGGGTGATAAAATCCAGTGGTTCAATGAGTTCTCTCAGCCACAGTCACATGTGACATACACACAGAAAGAAATGTATTAGGTACTATACACATGACAAGCCTAAGCAATAGGATTCTCAAAATGATGGGAAAAGATTTTAAATATAATCTTCTCTAGAACTTTTGGAGGAAACATGGAACATATTTTGTTACAGGACACCTCTCAATTCATACTTTCTAAATTCATCTGTCTTTTGCTTGACTTTTTCTTGCTTCTGTGCCACTCACTGCTTACTTGCAGCTGAGATCATTGTTCCTAGGGAAGAGAGTGTTAATGGTTATGGTGGCATACATTAAACATCTGATCTCATCTGTGTTAGTCTCTCTTTTTTTTTTTTTTTTTTTTTTGCTAATTTAGGAATCATCGCCTTCACAGTCTTTATGAGCAAGATTTCTCATTTTAAATGCATTATTTGAAAGAGAAACAGGGTTAATTTCATAAGAAAAATGTATATTTGCAGGAAAAAAGGGAGGAAAACAACATTCTCTGAAGCCAAAAGATGCCAAGAATAGTACTAGGTATTTAAAATAAAATATTTACTATAATCCTGACAACAACCATGAGGAGAACTTATTATTGTTATTTTCACATGATATATGAAGAAACTAAGGCTCACAGATGTTCAGTAACTTGCTCAGAGATAAATTGCTGGTTAATAATGAAACAAAGATGTGAAAAGTGATTTTGAATCCATTTTTTCCTCCATACAACATAATGCATCTGTAGGATAATCTGTTTGGAATAAAAACATCAGTGTTCAAATCAGTGTGTTTCGAATTCAGCATGCTTAGATACAAATTCAAATACACACAGGTCAAAATTCTTGACATGTCCCAAAAAATGCATACCCATGGTTCCCTGACTGTGCAACTGTGTTTTGGGGTTTCACAGCAAATTCACTGGGCACCGGGAATTATTTTAAAATTTTAAAGGAAACATGGTGAGGCTCAGCATCTATCAGATACTGCAAACTACTAAATTGAGGTTGTTCAGTTTCACTACTGGATTATGCTACAGTCTTCCAATGACGTGTCTTTGCAAAGTTGTGTTTTCAATGATTACAGGAATGAAAAGCAACTATGGTCAAGACTTCTGAGACTGTGAACTTACCTTCTGAGCTGGGCACAGCCCCCAGTGCTGTAGACTATTAAAAGAAGCAGAAGAAAATTTCTGTCTTTTGCTTATTGTGGAATCTTTAAAAATTAGTTAGGCTGTCCTCACCTACAGAATGAATAGAATTCCGAGAGAAAACCTGCTTTATATAGTTTATTGTGAGTATTAAAAACAGAGGTCCTGGCTGTGACCTCTCTGAATCTAATATCTGAGAAGTTATATAGTTCTCACTAGATGCATATATTCACTAGCAATTGTGTTTATGTAAAAATTAAATAAAATATTTTTTAACATGTGTGCAACCTGATGTCTATTATTTTCCTCAAACATCTACTAAATTATAAGGGCATAAGTGTTGAATCATTTGGACGGCATTGCTAAATGAATGAAGTTCTTAAGTATTCCTTTCTGTTTTAGGACATTGTGAAAGCATGTGTGAGGCAGTAAGAACCCAATGAAACAAGAAAGCTTGTGAATCTCTGGAAAGTCTTAGCATCTTTGCAATATGGTCTTAGGACTTGTACATATAAGTTCATCATATGCATAAACTAGACAGAAATGACAATTTCTCCAATCATGCTTCATTGTGTTGTACTTTAGAGTTAAGATAAAGGCAATCTCAGAGAAGATTCTATTTCTTTTTAAATCTTTTATTTTAAAGATGTGGGGTACATTACAGGGTTAGGTATACAAACGTTGATTATGCAGGTACCCTTGTTGATGTGGTATGCCTCTCCCTCCCCTAGTAGTTTCCCTCAACTGCCAATTCCATCCCCCACCCCTGGCAGTTTCCCATGGGAAGATTCTATTTCAAAGAAATATTTATTTCAAAATATTTCTCAGGATGAGCATATGATCAAGACTTCTGAGACTGTGAACTTACCTTCTGAGCTGGGCACAGCCCCCAGTGCTGTAGACTATTAAAAGAAGCAAAAGAAAAGTTCTGTCTTGCTTATTGTGGAATCTTTAAAAATTAGTTATGCTGTCCTCGCCTGCAGAATGAATAGAATTCAAAGAGAAAACCTGCTTTATGTAGTTGTATTGTGAGTATTAAAACCTATCTTATTCAGGCTTGTCTCAGCCTGTAATCCCAGCGCTTTGGGAGGCTGAGGTGAGTGGATTGCCTGAGCCCATGGGTTCGAGACCCACCTGGGCAACTTGATGAGACCTCAACGCTACAATAAATCAAAAATTAGCCAGGCAAGGTAGCACGTGCCTGTAGTTCCAGCTACTTGGAAGGCTGAGGCAGAAGGATCTCCAGAGCCCAGCAGGTAGAGGCTACAGTGGCCGGGAGCGGCCACTGCACTCCAGTCTGGGTGACAGAGTGAGACGCCAACTAAAAAAAAAAAAAAAAAGTCAATGCCAGGCCCAAAATATTTGATTAACAAACAATAACCAACAGTGACGTATACTACTCCCTCCTGTGTCCATTCTCCCATTACAGAGAGGATCAATAATTAATACCCCCACCTCATACCCAAAGAATTGCCCCCATTGCCCTCTATTTTATTCCACCCCAGTCATGCACTGTAGATAAAAAAACTAGGTCATCTCTTCAAGGCTATATTCACTACCCGATCAGGGTTCACAGTGATCCTCTTTGGGTCATTTCTACCATCTCCCCACAGATATGTCACCCCTCAATCTTTTTTACCTGCCTAACCAAAGATACAAATCTAATCTCCCCAAACACAAATCTAAACATATCATCCACCTCACCTCCAAAGCTTTCATGGCTCCCTATTACCTACAGAATAAAATTATTGAGTCCAACCATCAATGTCCTTCATTGCAGATTCGAACTCAATCTGAGCTCTGTGAATTTAAATAAGGTCCTTATCTTTTCCATGCCTGAGATTTACTCATTTCAAAATGGGGAGGGGGGAAGAGAATCTCCCTGAAATGGTAGCTGTAAATGAGCTAAGTTAAGTATGTTGAACAGTACTCCATGCAGAGTAAGCACTGTTTAAGTGTTAGATTACTACTACTGCTACCCACACACTTCCAACTTCAACGAATAGAACTGAATGATATTCTCTGAATTAATCTCACATTTTTGGATGTCTGTGATTTTTCTTATGTTTCCCCTATACTTAAATTCTCTTTCTAAGTTTTTTTCAGCCCAAATCTTTGAAAACTCTATCAAACTATTAAAAACCACTTTATGAAGCTTCCCCTTTGCCTCTTATGGAGGTTTATTTCTATCTTTCATTTTGGTGATCATTTTCCACCTTATATAGCTATCTGCTTGTTTTCTTCCCAGGCTTAATCACAATTTACAAGCAAAATTTTTATTGGTTAATCTTTTCAGAGATTATTATTAAAATCCCAGAAATTAACATGTACCTTTGGTCACCCTGAACACACAGATTAGAATGTCTAGTATATCACTGATTCACAGCAACAATTACATGATGAGTAAATGAATAATGAACACCTACCTACTCTCTTTTCCTTTTCTTTTTTTTTTTTTGTGCTGGAGTCTCACTCCATCGCCCAAGCTGGAGTGCAGGGGCACACTCACGGCCACTCCAGCATCGACCTGTTGGGTTCAGGTGATCCTTCCACCTCAGCCTTCCAAGTAGCCAGAACTACAGATGTGCCCTACCATGCCCTGCTGATTTTTTATTTATTGTAGAGATGAGTTCTCACCAAGTTACCCAGGCTGGTCTCAAACCCATGGGCTCATGTAATGCACTCACCTCGGCCTCTCAAAGTGCTGGGATTACAGGTTGAGCCACCTAGTCCAGCCTACTTACCTATTCTCAAATAAAGATTTCCTTTTCACCTAATATATACCCCAAATAATTTCTTTTATTGGTGGATTTTCCCCCAATGTGTTCAAATACTCTTTCTTGTCAATAATGTCCATTTTGTCTATAAAATTATATCAAGTGAATATTTTATTAAAATATAATTTCAGTGAGTTAAATAATATAGAAATAGATAATAGTAATACAAGGCACAATGCCTACTTGCTTCATTTATATTATTATGATTGATATAAATAGTGGATTAAAGTCACTAAAACTAGCTTATATTGGTAGTTTATGTTGAACTATCTATATGTAATATCACCAGATATCTTTGAAATATCCTTAAGAAAATGTGAATTGCCACAGAAGTTCAGCTCAAAAAATGTTACCTTTGTTTTGACTATAGCCCTATAGGGTTTTTTTTTTCATGATACAAATATGCTAGCATATTAATAGATACTTTTCCAAGGTTTCAGAGGAAACAAAATGAATTGGCCAGAAATATAAATAATAACATGAGTGCAAAATACATTATGCTCAGTAACAACAAAACTAAAAACAAAAAAATTAAACAATATATTATTATTTAAATATGTGATGAAACTACAGCAGTCCCTACATAACATCATTTTGTTCAATCTCGGCAGGGCCACTGTTTATGTAAAGTTTGCTAGCTCTCCCCATGTCTGTGTGGGTTTTCTCAGATACTCCAGTTTTTAGCCACATTCCAGTCTGAGTGAGTGGGTACATGTGTCAGTGCACCCTGTGCTGAAATCTGATTCTTCCAGGGTCAGTGATTGCCACATGCCCTGAGCTTCTGAGATAGGCTCCAATCCCCCACAACCCTGAACTAGAATGACATTATTACAAAATGAATGAATAAGTCAATATAAGTTATTTCAAAATAGATATTTGTAAAATACACACTAATTATACAAAAACATGACAATAGGTGATATAGTACAAAAGTGCCCAGTGAGTTTCTCACATTCATTATGTTTGTTTTTTTAACTATGTGGTGGTCAGAGGTGCTCCTTAAAACTTCATTTTGAAAACGTTTATTCCATTCCAAGGAACTTGTAATCATTCAAATATTGTTCTTTCAAAATCTTAAAAAATGAAATTTACCATCAGATTTGTTTAACAGTCATAAATATGTATGCAAAGATCTCACACCAACTCATTAAAGAAAAACTAAATTTATTGAAAAAAAAGAAAACAATTATTCCTTGATTTAACTCACCACTACTGTGACTGCTATCACTCATTTATATATAAACAATTGAGTATTTATTTTGCTGGTTTTTGTTCATCTTTCTTCAATGTATGTATAGCTCATTTATTTCATTGCTTAAAATTTGAAGCAATTGAGTCTTTATTTAGAAGCTTGGTGATGTTTTTGTGACTGCAAATGTGCCACAGGAGTTTAATTCTTGTTTGTGTCAATTAACCTATGATAAAATTGGTTTTGTCATACATCACTTTGATTAAAGTTGTAGTTCCAAAGAACCTATCAATAATGATAAGTGAGGACTTACTGGATCAGAAAAATTCAAGAGAGGATAAACAGAAAACTCATGGGTGAGGAAGATGGCAGAGCCAGTCAGACTATGTGAGTACCAGTGTGAATGAATAAGAGCATGGAAAATTTTATGTTTGCAAGTAAGTGGGCATGTGAGTGGCTGACTGAATGAGGACTTGGGAGCAAGTGGTCAGGGCTCTCCTGATGATGTAGCTAGTGCCACAGCTGCTCTACTTGGTCCCTAGTGCTTCCCAGAGCACAAAAGCTGAGCACCATTTTTTGAAATCAGAAAAACCTTTCCCAAGAAGAAACAGCCAGGATTGAATGTCAGCTCCAGGCTATGTCTCACCACCACAGCACCTAGTCAGACACTGGCAGCAAGGACTGGAGAGAGAGCACAGTACAGGAGCCCAGAGACAGAGCCCCAGTGGAGAAGATGAAACAGGCACCCTGCCACCACCTTGAAAACCAGGCAGAAAGTGCTCTGGCTTGTTCAGCACAGAGTGACAGACCCAATCTCCATGACTTATGGATTAACTACTTACGGGTTGATCATGACCCAGAGAGAATATTGCAAAAGCACAAACTCTGGAGGGACATAACAAGTGTTGAGTCTCAGGCATCCCACCTCCTACTCTGATTCAGTCATGGGACAGAGAGTATGACCAGGAAAGGACAAGGAAGACCCCCAAAGAGATCAGAGGTCCCCAATGTCCAACTGATTCAACTCTCAAAACTACAAGAGACAGCAAATCTTGCCACCCACAGCCCTGTTTCAAAATAGTGCAAATTCAGAGCCTGGATCAGGAAAGAACAGAAAGCTGAGCAAACATCAGAAGTGAAAGCCTCTCTCACTGCCACTGAATAACAGAATTAAACAGAAAAGAAGTAAATCTGTCACAAATGAGGAAAAATCAATGGGAGAACACAGGTACCTCCCAGTGTATCAAAGAGAAAAGACCTGAAAAATTAGACTTCAGAGCCCAAGGTAACTGGCCCCAGAATACAACAGAGATTGGGGAATAGATTGAAAGAGTGAATAAGACTCAAGAAAGACAAGATGCAACACTGAAAGAACTTTTGGACATAAAAAAATTCACCCAGGAAATAAATAACAAGATGACAAGCATGAAAATCAGAATTAATCAAGAAAAGAATCTCAGAACTTGAAGACTTAAACATGGAATTAACCCAATCTGTAAAAAACATAGAAAGAAAGAAAAAACTTAGAAAAAAAGAACAAAGCCTCCAAGAGATGTGAGATTCTATCAAGAGACTGAACATACATCTGATTGGTGTCCCAGAAGAAGAAAGGGAAACAGAGAACACCTTGGAGCATGTATTCCAGGAGGTTATCCAAGAAAACTCTCCCTATCTTACCAGAGATGTGATCATCCAAACAAAAGAGATAGAGAGAACCCCTGCAAGACATCAAATGAGAGGACCAACTCCTAGACACATAGCAATTTGCCTACACAAAGTAGGTACGAAAGAAAAAATCCTAAAGGCAGCAAGAGAGAAAGGTCAGACTACCTGCTGGGGAAAACCAATCAGAACAGCAGCAGATCTATTGGCAGAAACACTACATGCTAGAAGGGACTGGAGTCCAAGTTTCAAAGTTCTCAAAGATAAACAACTTCAACCAAGAATTTCCTACCCAGCCAAACTCAGCTTCATCAGTAATGGAAACAAAATCCTTCTCAGACATCCAATCCCTAAGAGATTATGCAACTTCAAGCTCAGCTCTACAGGTGATGCTTGAAAAGGTATTAAGCATAGAAGAAAGACAAAAAAAGATGACCACACAATTCCCAAGAGAATAGCAGAACACAGAATCAATGGAGAACACATCATGACTGTAGACTTGAAAACACACACATACATCAACACAAAAGTTAAAAGCACACAAACAATGAAGAAACTTTATAAAAACCTCATGATGGGGATAAACAATCACATTTCAATAATTAGCCTGAATGTTAATGGATTAAATGCACCACTGAAAAGACACAAAATGGCAATCTGGATTTAAAAAAAACCATTACCCAATAATTTGTTGCATCCAGGAAACCCACCTCACCACAAAGGAGGCCCACAGACTCAAAGTTAGAGGATGGAAAACAGATTTCCAGATGAATGTATCACAAATAGAAGACAGGAGTCACGATCTTAATATCAGACAAAACAACTTTTAAACTATCAAAAATTTTAAAAGATACAGAAGGACACTTCATAATGATAAAAAATTCAATCCATCAACAAGAAACATCCATCCTAAACATATATGAACCCAAAACAGCAGCACCAGCATTTATAAAGCAACTATTAAGTAAATTAAAAACAAATATTGACTCTAACACTATTATAGCTGGCGACTGAAATACCCCACTACAAGCCTAGATAGATCACCAAGGCGAAAAAAAGAAAAATCAATAAAGAGATCCAGAACCTCAACTTGACAGTTGATCAAATGGACTTCATAGATACCTGCAGAACACTCCCCCCAACAACCACAAATATACATTCTATTCATCACCACCTGAAGCCTACTCCAACATAGAACACAACCACAGTCATAAATCAAGCATAAACAAATTTTATAAGATCAAAGTACTGCCATTCACCTTCTCAGAAAACAGTGGAATAAAAATAAATATCAACAATAACAAAAATCCCCAATAACCCACAAAGACATGGACACTAAACAGCATGATGCTGAATGACTACTGGGTTAACACAGAAACAGAAATTAAAAGATCGCTGGAAACAAGTGAAAATGAAAAAAAATCTTACCAAAATCTCTGGGATGCCATGAAACCAGTTCTATGAGGGTGATACATATCTCTACAAACACGCATCAAGAAAATGGAAAGATAGCTTAACAGTTTACAAAATCACCTAAGGGAGCTGGAAGGACAAGACCACCAAAATTCTAACTTTAGCAGAAGAATCCAGATCACCAAAGTAAAAGCCTAAATATGGGACATAGAAGACAAAAATATCATAGAAAAATCCCACAAAACAAAAAGCTGGTTCTTTGAAAGAATAAACAAGATTGATGGACCCCTCCCCCCAGCCAGAATGACCAAGAAAAAGAGAGAAAAAGACCAAATAAACACACTCAGAAATGCAAAAGAACAGATCACAACTGATTCTGAAGAAATACAAAATATTATCAGAGATTACTATGCACAACTGAATGAAAACAAACTTGTTAACATAAATGAAATGGAGGAATTTCTGACAACACAAAACCTCCCAAGGTTGAAACAAGAAGACATTGAGACACTAAATAGACTGATATCAACCCAGGAAATTGACTCCATCATAAGAAAACTACCTACAAAACATACAAGGAGAAGCTAACATCAAGTTAAGTTATCCCTCTTTTTGCTGACAATATAATCCTATTCTTTGAAAATCCAAGAGTAAGCCCAGCTCGTTGACTCAGCCTGTAACCCCACGCCTTGGGAGGCTGAGGTGAGTGAATTACCTGAGCCTGCAGGTTCAAGACCCGCCTGGGCAACTTGGTGAGACCTCATCTCTACAATAAATCAAAAAAATTAGCCGGGTGTGGTAGCACGTGCCTGTAGTTCCAGCTACTTGGAAGACCAAAGTGGAAGGATTGCCGGAGCCCAGCAGGTCGAGGCTGCAGTGGCCGGTAGCAGCCACTGCACTCCAGTCTGGGTGACAGAGTGAGACTCCAACTCAAAAAAAAAGAAAAGAAAAGAAAATCCAAGAGTAACTATCAAAAACCTCCTTGCACTGACAAAGGACTTTGGCGAAGTCTCATAGTACAAAATAAACATGCAAAAGACTGTCACTTCTTATACGCCAACAACAAACAGGCAGAGAACCAAATAAAAAGCACAATCTCATTCACAATAGCCCACAAAAAAAATAAAAAGAAATACCTAGGCATCTTCCTAGCCTGAGAAGTGAAAGACCTTTACAATGAAAACTACTCAAAGAAATCTAAGACACAAACAAATGAAAAAAATATTCCATGCTCTTGAATAGGAAGAATAAGCATTGTTAAAATTTTCCATCCTACCCAAGGCAATCTACAGATTCCAAGCAATACCCAGTAAATTACCAACATCATTCTTCTCAGATCTGGAAATGACAATATAGAAATTCATACGGAAACATAAACTACCACAAATAGCCAAAACAATCCTCCACAAAAGAATCAAAACAAGAGGTATCACACTTACACTTCCAGACTTTAAACTTTATTATAAGGCTGCAATAATCAAAACACCCTGGTATTAATACCAGAACAGGCATATGGACCAAGGAAACAGAATAGGAACTCCAGAAGCAAAACCTCAATTTCTCAACCAAGTCATCTTCGACAAAGCCTCCACAACAACCACTGGGAGAAGGGAACCTATTCAGTAAATGGTGCTGGGAAAACTGACTGACCCCATGCAGAAGATTGAAACAGGACCCCTAACTTTCATCATACACAAAAATCAACTCTTAATGAATTAAAGACTTAAACATAAAACTTCAAACAAAAAGAACCTTAGAAAATGCAGGAGATGCCCTTATGGAAATCGGAGTAGGCAACCAATTCCTGATCAAAATCCCAAGTGCCCATGGCAGAAGAGATAAGATAGACAAGTGGAACCTCATTGAACAGAAAAGTTCTGCAAGGCAGCAGAAACCATCAAGAAAGTGGGGAGACAGTCCCCAGAATAGAAAAAAAATATGCACCAATTGTATATCTGACAAAGGCCTAACGTCCAGGATCTACAAAGAACTCAAACATGGCAAAAGGAAAAAACAAACAACCCCATTAAAAAGTGGGCAAAAGACATGAATAGACACTTTTCAAAAGAAGATATTCAGGCAGCCAACAAACACATGAAAAAAGTGCTCAGTCTTACTAATTATCATAGAAATACAAATCAAGACCACATTGAGATACCACCTAATCCTAGTAGGAATGACTATAATTAATAAAACAAACAACAGATTATGGCGAAGATACAGAGAAAAAGGAACGCTTCTACACTGCTGGTGGGAATGCAAACCACTTTGGAAAACAGTGTGGTGATTTCTAAAATAACTAGAAATTTACCTTCCATATGACCCAGCAACCCCATTCTTGGGAATATGCCCACAGGAACTCAAATTATTCTACAAAAAATATGCCTGCACACATGTTTATTGCAGCACTATTCACAATAGCAAAAACATGAAACCAACCATGCTGCCCATCAAAACCGGGCCAGATTTTTAAAATGTGGTAAATATACACAATAGAATACTGCACAGCCATAAAGAAGAACAAACATATGGACTTCGCAGCAATTTGGGTGGATTTAGAGTCTATAATACTCAGTGATCTAGCACAGAAACAAAGAACAGTGTATCACATACTCTCACTCATAAGGGGACCCCAAACATTTACCATAGTACTATAAGAAATGGTTTGGCAGTAGCAGGATACTGCTGGGATGGGTAGGGACACAACATCATTAAGGGAATCTGATCTCAAATCAGGCAAAGTGGGGACCAAAAGGAAGCCCAAACTTTACCTGTACGATGTCCACATGTATACTTTAACCTGAATTGTCCCCCACATCTTTAAAATAAAATAAAATATACAAAATAAGACAAATTCAATCGAATGGTTCCTCCGAAGGAGTAGTGGAACAATGGGACGTGAGGAGCACATGAGTAGATGAACATTTTTGGTGATGCTGAGTTCTTAGTTGTGTGATGTGTTCAGAGATGTCTTTATATTGTTTGCTTCCAATACACATAAAATAAATAATATCACTTTTATTTCAACATGTTTAATATCTTTAAGATAAATTTAACACCATTGAGTAACACTGAAAAAGACCAAAAAAAAAAAAAGAGAAGATGATAAGAAGAAAAGGAAGAGAAGAATGGAATGAATTAAAGTTACACAAAACAAAAAGGAATTTTCCAGACTACATAATGCAAATTTGGTACCTGCACAAGCCAGAAACCTAGCATTACTTACATTTTACTTATGCTTATGGTTACTTTCTATTATGCAAAGTAAGGGCGACTTTTTCACTTATGAATGTAATACAAAATTTTCTTTTAAAATAAATTCATTTATGCAAAATTTTTAAACACTGTGTATTTTTTTAAAAACTGATAGTATTTTGGACCTAATTCTGCTTTCAGAATTTTTTTTATAGTATGAAAATATTTTAATGAAAAAACCACTGTATCAGCAAATATCTTTCAGGAGTCAGACTCTTGTAAACTCTTAACAGTAAAACTATTTCGGACGCTAAAAAAAGCAGATTATTTTTTAAATGTCAGTAGAATTCTACGGTACAAATGACTATTTTTCTCTCAATATCTGCCCTTCTTCCAAATTCACAATTTCCCCCAATATATAGTTGGATCATGGTATCTCATAACAGAAGCCACATTTCTCAGCACGTCTCTCACTCCTGGCAATGAAATGTAAGCAGAAATAGGTGTAAAACTTCTGAAACACGCCCTTTTTACAGGCTGGAACAAGGATCAATGTTAGAGCTAAAGCATTCATCTAATTTCATGAGATCATCTTAGGAACCAAGGTCTGTAAAACAGAGGTAGTAGAGAAGAGATGTGGTTTTCTGACACTGTGTGGCATCATACCATTGTTCAACTGACTACTTCCAGAGAAAGAAATAGACTTATTAAAACCACTGTTGTGTGAGGTTTTTTTGTTAGTTATAGTCAAACCTAATTCAATTAACACAATCCATAGTAATCAGATTGCTTATTTTTTATTTTTTGAGAACAACTTTGTAAATCCAAGAGCAAAAGAGATAAAGTCCCCTAAATTCTTACTCATAATGCATTTATTATGACTGTCAAAATTACAGTTCCTTTATATTTTGTTTAAATTTGGAAATATATTATCAACTATTTGAATTAAATGATATAATTACTTTATATTATGTCTAATATGGATTCAAATATTTTTGCCTACTTTAAATACATCTAGTAATTTTATTTAGAGGGAATGTTGCCTTTTGGTGATCTAAACTGGATCAGTCATAATCTTTCCCCAGGAATTAGAAAGGTGAGCAAAGAAACACAGACTTAGCATGAAGGTTAACAATGTGTGCCTACTTTACTGGGCCATGAGGTGCTCAAATATTTGTTTGAACAATATTTTCAGGTATGTATGGATGAAATTACCTTTGAATAACTAGACTGAGTAAAGTAGATTACTCTTCTCAGTGTGGGTGGGCTTCATTCAATCAGTTGAAGACCTAAACCTTAGAAAAGGCTAAATAAGAAAGAATTCTCGTTCTGTTTGACTATCTTCAAGCTGGGACATGGGTCTTCTCCTGCCTTTGGACTCAGAAACAATACTATTGGCTCTACTGGGTCTGAATTTCTTAGTCTTCATAGTGGTGTGATCCAATCCCTTATAGTCTCTATCTCTCTCTCCCCTCCCTCCCCCCACCCACTCAACCTCTCCCTTCTCCCCTCCCTGCCCCTCCCCATCCTCTCCCTCTCTCATATATGTGAGACACATGAACAAAATAATACATATAATATATATTATTTCTTATTTTTAAAAAATAGTTTTTCTGAGTTTAAAGTTTTAATTTGTGAATCCTTCCTGTAGAAGATTAGGTTAGAAATTTGGAGAAAGAAAAAAATCCTAACATAACACTTTTATGGAAGTTATGACTTATTATGAAAAATACAGAAGATACAATCTCAAGAGAAAATACAAGGACACCCAAAGGTAGATATGGGATGAGTGCAACTGTTCAAAACTCTCCAGTTTGTCATGGACAATTCACTTAGGTTGATGGAGAAGGTATTTTACATAGGCCACAGAGTCTAATAGGTTACAGGAAGCCATAAGAAGGGACTTACAGGCCTCTTACACCATCGATGTTGTTGCCTTGAAATCATAAAATAGTGACTTTTTATGATACCAAAACCATTTAGCAAGTCATATCACCTGAAGATAATGCCCAAGCTTTATGTAAAATTTTGTACGAGACCTCCAATGCCATTTTTTATCTACTGATGACAGGCAACATAGTAATAAAAATGCATAGCACTCTGTCCACATTATATGCAACATAATCCCATGCAGAATTGGCTGGTCTGTAGGAATATCGCATCAGAAGGTACAACCACAATTGTATCCATTGTTTGCAACCACAAACACCTCAACAAATACAGAAATAGACACTAAGAATAGGCAAATGCCACAGAGAAATTTAACTTTTTAAGAGAAACTTAACTTTTTAAGAGAAACTTAACTTTTTAAAATTTGTCATTAGGTTGATATGGTACAGAATGCATTGGAATGCCTTCATGTTCCAGGATGGAAAAGGACCATCCCATGGTACTAATCGGTGAACTAGCCAATCAGTTTATTGACTCTAGCTACCAAAGAAAAAACAATGGATAAAAAAATTCCTGGGCCACAATAGCATCCAATGGCATCGAGTAATTGAAAATGAAAGAATGCTAAATACAAATCTACAAAAGCTTACCTCAAGTCTCAGATGGTTGAGTCCTGTATGTTAGCCATGCTGAAAAAAACAAAAACAAAAAGCCCTCCGATCTATTATAGAGCTGAAGCTGCTAAAATCAAATACAGATATTGAGCCCAATGATTGCTTAACTACAATATCAATTAAATTCATTATTCACTAATTCCTTTATATGAAAGGTATAATACTTATAGGAAATTAGGGGAATTCTGATAATTCAGATAAGAGTATTTAGGAGCATTCATTGTATTTAGAGAATTCCAACCCCTCAAACTGCTCTAAAATATTCCCACTATGCCTTTCTTGCTATACAGACCTAAAAATTTGCCTTATCCTAACATTTATATCCCCTCAATTGCCATCACTGGTGAAATGTAAAATTAGAGTAAAGAATAAAAGAGTTTTACCCGGAAGAAGTTTCACAGATTTAAAAATTTTTATCATTAAAAATGAAAATTTTATGTGGGCATTTTTAGAGCACTCAGTCATAAGGAGAAAAGAGTATGATTTGAAATCAGCCTTAATTTTTGCCATCAGTGAATACACAGAGATTTGGAATTCAACAGTTTTAGGCATATAAATCTAACAATTTGCTGGTATAGTTGAAATAAAACTAGATTAAAAGTTGACCCATGTTACATAATATTAAGTCAGAAAGCCCTTAGTCTGACATAAAAGAAGGAATTAAAAGACTACATGAAGAAATAATGTTACATTGAATTTTTTCTGTGCTTTTCATCTGTGCATTTCCTTCCTATTTATTATTATTTTTTAAATAGCTTTGGTGGGTACAAATAGTAGTAAGTGTTCCCACCATCCCCATGTGTGCACATTGTACCTTACAGTTAATTATTTTGTCCTCCACCGCCTTCCTGCCTTTCCCTTCTGAGTCTCAGTGTCCGTTATACCATTCTCTACGTCTTTGCATATCTTTAGTTTCGCTCCCTCGTATAAGGGAGAACATGTAGTGTTTGGATTTCAGTTCCTGTGTTATTTCACTTAGGATGATGTTCTCCAATTCCATTCAGAATTCTTGCAAAATACATTATTTCAGTCTTTTTCATAGCTCAATAGTATTTCATAGTGTATACATACCACATTTTCATTATCCACTGATCGATTGATGGGCCTTTAGGTCAACTCCACATCTTTACAAATGTGAATTGTGCTTCAATGAGCATGCAGGTGCAGTTGTCTCTTTTGTACACTAACCTCCATTGCTTAGGATACCTAGTAGTAAAATTTATTGATCAAATGGTAGATTTACATTTAGTTCTTTGTTTAGTTTTGCATATTCTTCTTGGATATAATTTCTAGTTTTATTTCACTGTGGTCTAAGATGGTGATTGATATGAATTTATTGAAACTTGATTTGTGACCTATTATATGGAGAATGTTTCATGTGCTGATTAAAAAAAATGTATACTCTAGAGATGGGTGGAATGTTCTGTTGATGTCTGTTTGTTCTATTCCCTCTAGAGTCTTGTTTAACTCCAATGTTTCTTTGTTGACTTTCTGCCTTGATGATCTATTAACTGTTGTCAGTGGAGTATTGAAGCCTTCCAATATTACTGTACCGCTGTCTGTCTCTCTCTCTTTGTTTTTTTAGGTCTTCTGGAATTTGTTTTATAAAGCTGGGGGCTCTGATGTTAGGCACATATATATTTAAAATTGCTATGTCTTCTTGTTGAATTCATCTCTTTATCACTACATAATAATAATTTTGTATTTTTTATTGTTGTTAATTTAAAGTCTGTTTTTATCTGATATGAGAATGGCTACTCTTGTTCATTTTGGGTTTTCGTTTGTGTGAAATATTTTTCCCTACCTTTTTACCCTGAGTCTATAGGAGTCTTTGTACTCTTTCTCTCCAGCAGCACATACAACTTCTAGGTTATATTCTGCAACTTAATAATGTATTGCCTTACGGAAATACTTAACACTTCCATTTTGCCTTCCCAATATAATAGGCAATAAAAGGAGTTGGTGTAGGGGTTTCCTATTTACCAAGGATATTCATTTAGTATTGTGCTGGAAAATTGTTAATAATAGCATATTGACAGGGGGTGTAGGGTGTCTCAGTTTGTAGTATTTCCTGATTTCCATAAACACTCCACTATGGGCAATGTCACATCCTGATATAAAGCCACTAAACCATGGAGCTGGAAAGCAATAAGCACAATTGACTTCATGAGTAGATACAAGCTGGCTCCAGCACACCTATGCAATTGTATAATCAGTAATCATGGAAACATTGGAGTTCTATGTCCTGTTGATTCTGTCCTTAGAGACATTTCATTCATTTTCATGTGCTCCTCTACCCACAAAATCTCTCCTTATTTGTGGAATTCAGTAATGTTCTATGATATCAGGAAATTAGCTCGCATATAGAGCCAGGATTCAATAGTCTCCCTAAAGGTTTTCCATATGTTTCCCTATATGTATATTAAATTAACTCATTGACGGAAGATCAGAACAATTTTCACCATACTGTGCATACTTTTAGTGTTATAAGACATTATTTTCTTAAACCCCCCCTTTCTTCAAAAAAGAGAGCTGCTAAATTCAGAAAACTGGGTAATAAAAATGAGTCTGGGGGCTCTGATGTTAGGCACATCATAGTCATAGTGAAATGTTTTAAGTTTTTCTGCAAATCAAAAAGGAGCTTAATAATAGTCAATTTTATTCCCTTATAACATATAATTAAATAACCATAGCAGACCATGCCCTACTCTGTTAGTCCTGCACTGACCTTATCCAACTCTATTATGTAACCTTAAGCTTATATTGCTTATACTGATCATCAACATAATGTAAGCTCCAGAAAAACAGAGATGTCTGTTGTTCTAAGAGCAGTTTCCAGCATCAAAGGGAAGGAGAAAACACAGGGAAAGAGGGAAATAAGGAGTAGACAATGTTGAATGATATGGATCAAATATGATACAATCATAGAGCCTTGGAGCTTAAAAGCACCTGATGTCATCTCATCCAGCAGCCTCATTTACAGATAAGGAAATGGAGTGCTGAATAAATCAAAACACTTTTCCGTGGGTAGTTTATCTGCACTTACCAAGTCAGAACACAGGTCACAGGGAAGATATAGGCATAGCAATCCTCAGGACAATAGTTCAACGATATTTCACATGGCTATAATGAAAACATTCAAAACAGATTTATTAAATCCGGGATAATTCTGCCCACCCCAGGCCAACACAACCACAACCCCTACTTTTTTTTTTACCTTCTGCTATATACAAAAGTCTAATAAAATGCTTAGAGAAGTGGTAGAAACTTTTTAAAATGTTAGAAAATAAAATTATGTAGCTATTTCTCTGTAGTAAAAAATTCCAAGTTTATTTTTGTTTTCAATTCAGCAAACATTAGTTGATGACCTATGTGTAATTCCCTGGACCCAAATCTGATATATATATAAAATGTGATAAGACATTGGTCTTGCCCTCCAGGAATCCATAACCTAGTTAGGATGATAGATGAATATATAAATAATGATCATAAAAAGGCAGTCTGTTTTTAGGAAGGGTTACAAAACTAAGATAGAGTGGAAAATTGTTATTGGTGTATACAGATAAGATGGAATGCAGCAGGAAAGAGTAGATTGTTTTTTCTTATGCACCACAGCTGTGCAAAAAAAATCCTTCCTTAGAATTGAAATAGGTAAAATGCACCAAAACTCTTGAATTCTTGCTTTCTCTTATATGATTCTTGGCCTTCTGAGTGAATT
Source organism: Carlito syrichta (assembly GCF_000164805.1). NCBI lineage: Eukaryota > Metazoa > Chordata > Mammalia > Primates > Tarsiidae > Carlito > Carlito syrichta. Next base: position 19,672 of record NW_007203758.1, on the reverse strand, counting down.
TTAAGATGAAGAAACTGACAACGGAGCTTCTCTTCCCCAAAATACAGATCACCTTCTTTCACAAGGCCACAAGCACACTCTGTGGGGAAAGAGCATTCCAAGCCATGTTATTATGTTATTTCACTGTCTGGAGGGTCAGGAATTATTCATAGAAACAGGTAGATTCTATATGTTTGTCTGAATGACAAAGTTCTTATCTTCTTTCATTTTTTCTAAATAATCTAACATTTTATATCCCACAATGGAAAAATAGAAGAATCATCTGATTCTATTCAGTAAAATTGTGTTTTGAAACACTAAAAATCAACTAACATTCCACTAATATATTAAAATAAATTGGATCTTGTTTCTACATTTTGAATGTGTGAATGTATGCATTTTGCTTTATCAAAAGACTAAATTAAAGAAAAACAAGAAGTAAGCCACTTTGTTGAATATCAGAAAAGACTCAATTCTGTCATCTCATCTGATTATGAAATGAACCATATTATCATTACAGAGTAGAACGCCAATCACGCCTTCTTAGAATTTTAGTAATATTCTGTTCTGGGCCATAGTTCTGTAATGATACCCAGTAGATGAAGCTTTCACTTTCCATAGTTGAAGGGGACTTTTTTCTCAGAGAAGAAAATTGTGCCAATCAAATTTGAATTTTTCTAGAACAAGTGGGTGATTTAGGAAAAGACCAATGCATATCATTTGCAGTATTTTCAGAAATTATGTTATTTCAGTAATTCTTCCAATATAACCTTAGATGCAATGCACAGGCACATAGAGTCTAAACAACAACAACATATATCCTTAATAAAAATTGTGGTGAATAAACCCAGTGAAGGGTTGGGGAATTATGCCTGACAAAGTTGATACCTTAGCAAGAGCTGGTTAACTTGAATAATAATTCACTCAGTCTTTTTGTAATTAAGGTAATCTAGCGTAGAATGATGATAAAGAGAGAGAGAAATTATTATTAACCAAGCATATACCTTGCAAGGGACTGGGTAAGTTAGAAATCTCTCTGACATTAGTATACTATAGCAAAGAAGATATGTCAAGAAGATAAGACACTAACAAAGAAGCAGCTTCATAGGCTGACATGTTTAGAAAAACATAAACAGAAGACATAGGATTGACCTGATTCCTGAAGGTTCAGTAGGCTAAATAAAATTAGTGAAGCACGGGGAAAGGATGATAATATTGAAGCTTGGAGAAAATAAAAAAAGATAATTATAGCACACATACATGGATTTAGAATCAGATTTACTAAATTTGCCCAAACACCTACAAGATACAGTAATGTAGTTATTTAGCCACAATGTAAAATAATAATAATAGAAGCTAATAAATGCTAAGTCTCATTAGCTGCCAGTGATTGTTTTAAATGTTTTTACATGCATGAATTCATATAATCTTCACAAAACCTGTGAAAACATGTGTGATTATCTCTCTTCTACAGATCCTGGAATTAACAAATAGAGATATTAATAAATTTGCTTAAGTTCACACACCTAATAAGATACAGCAGTGGTTCAAACACAGGTACTCAATACGTGGAAGCTACTATTTATGTTTAAAATATTTAAAACAGTAAACCAAAAAACTCCATAAAACACTGAATAAAACCATTTTCTAAACAAACTTTGCAAACTCATCACATTGTTACTGCAGGTTTTCCTCCATTTTCCTGGGGAATGTAGGATGGCCTGCTTCCTGTTAAACGGACCCCTGCGGTTCTCCCACTGCATCCAGTCCATCCTGGGCAAGCGACCCTTCACCTGCCACTCGACTCCAGCGCCCCAGGCAGCACACCCCGCCAGCGCCGGGGCCCTCAGTGGCAGCAGGGAGGAAGAGGACACGTGTCTGGCTCCTGTGCTTCTGCGTGGGGGAGGGCAGCACTGCAGCCTTGCGGGTGGGTGGGCAGGGGCTTTGGCTCTCCATCAGCCTCTCTGGGGCTCTCCAGGCCCACAGGGCCGGTCTGATCCTGTGCTCCCCACCGCAGGGACTGTTCAGGATATGTTCAGGGGGATGGTAACAGCAAGTATCTCTTCCCACTTTCTCTCAAAAAACATGTGGCCTGAACCTGAGATATGTTAGTCAACACCAGAGAAGGCAAGCTCCAGGCCGTGAGGGATAGTGGGCCTTCAGGACCATCTCAGATCCTGACCCAGTCTGGGCCAGGCTTCCCAGATCCACCTCAGCCCATAGCTGGCCTCCTGGGTGCCAATGCCCAGTGAGACTAGAGGCTGAGGATAGAGACGGGGGAGCAAGAAGACTTGGCACCAGGAGACCCCTAAGTCCCTCAAGTAGAGCTTCTGAACTCACCGGCCACCCTGACCTGACTAGGGTGGCCTTTGCTACCCAGTGGGGTTGGCACAAGAGAGCAGAGCAATTGTTTTCTCCGCCCCAGTTCATAAGGAAAGGAGACCATGAGGACCTAGTGGTACCTATGCTCTTGATTTTTCTGGCCCGTTTTGGCATTTTGAGGACTTTCAGTTCAGCTGCCTCCTGAGACTCAGGGCTATCCCCATGGTGTCCCAGCCGAGACACCTTGTTACTATATTGTCTCCTTCCCTGGAGATGCCAGTGTAGACATATGCTTCCTGGGGCAAGGGGGCAAGCCTGTGTCCAAATCTAGCTGGGCACTGGCCCGAGCTGGCTCAAGGGTGTTGGAGTCAGATCCTCCAGCTCTCCTCCAATTCTAGGGGATGTGTCAAGAGGGAGAGACTCTCAGACAGACAAGTAGGCCCTTGTGGGTCAAGGGAAGACTGAGGAAGTCAGAGGCAGAGGCTACGAGGACATAGCCCCAGTGGCTACCCTGAGGAGGGCTCCATTTGTGGAGATTCCTTTTCTTCTGGGTATCACACTCTCCTGTTGGAAACAGAGATAGTGTCCATCTTCCAGGATAGAGAGAGAGTCTCGGGTCAGGAGAAGCATCTCACAATGTACACTATTATTAATTCATAGTATTGTTAATTAATGAGTACAATAATTATGAATACCTATTACTATCTTGTGCCACCTAATGACATCTTGGTCAATGACAGACAACAGATACAAAGGTGGTCTTATAAGATTATAATGAAGCTAAAAACTTCCTATTGCCTTGTAGCCATTGTAATGTAGTGCAACACATTACTCACATGTTCGTGATGATGGGCTGCTGTGAATAAACCTACTGTTGCTGCCAGTCAAAGAGTAGTAAAACATAAAATTATGTGCAGTGCATAATACTTGATAACGATAAACAACTATGTTACTGGCTTATTTATTATATTATGCTTTCTATTGTTATTTTAGCAAGTATCCCTTCTATTTACTTTTAAAAAATTAACTAAAACAACTTCAGGAAGTTCCTTCAGGAGGTGTTCCAGAAGAAGACATTGTTATCCTGGGAGATGATAGCTCCATGTGTTGTTGTCCCTGAAGACCTTCCAGTGGGACAAGATGTGGAGGTGGAAGGCGGTGGTATTGATGATCCTGACTCTGGGAAGGCCTAGACTAATGTGTGTGTTTGTGTCTTCGTTTTATCAAAAAAGTTTAAAAAGTAAAAAATATAAGATAAACTTTTTTTAATAGCAAAAAGTTTTAGAATAAGGATATAAAGAAAATATTTTTGTACAGTTATACAATGTGTTTGTGCTTTAAGTATTATTGAAAAAAGTCAAAAAGTATTGAAAATTTTTTAAAGTTTTGAAAGTAAAAATGTTACAGTAACCTAAGGTTATTTTACTAGTGAAGAAAGAAGAATATTTTTATGAATTAGTGCAGCCTAAATATTAAGTGTGTATAAAGTCTACAGTAGTATTCAGTAATATCCCAGGCCTTCACATGCACTCACTACTCACTGACTGACTCACCCATAGCAACTTCCAGTCCTGAAGGTTCCATTCATTTTAAGTGCCCTATTCAGGGGTACCAGACTTTATCTGTTATAACAGTATTTTTACTGTACTTTTTCTGTTTTGATATGTTTAGATATACAAATACTTAAAATTGTATTATAATTGTCTACAGTGTTCATTCAGTACAGTAACATGCTGTATAGGTTTGTAGCCTTAGAGCAATAGGCTGTGCCATAGAGTCTAAGTGTGTATTAGGTTATACCAACTCAGTTTATATAAGAACTCTAGGATATTTGCACAATGACAAAATCGCCTAACAACACATTTTTTCTGAATGTGTTCCAGTCGTTAAGCACTGCATGACTGTACATGAAAGAATGTTAGCTTCTCGACCAGACTCTCAATCCAATATTGTTACCTCAGAAGTACTTGTTACTCAAGTACTCAGAAGTACTTGAAATGGTTATTACTCTTTGATATATTTCCTGCTAAGACATATTGGTTCAATAACTTTATCAATGGCTTCAGGAAACAAATTTAATAAATAAGAACATTCTTCCAGCTGGGATCTTTTGAACCAGCATAAATTTATCTTTAGTTCCTGAACACATGTCAAGTCAAAATATACCAATTACCTAAATATTAATATGGTTTATTCTATCTTTTCCAAGAGAGAGAAAATGTCAGAAAGAGATCCCTTACACAGGCTAACCCTTATCAACTTTTCTTTTTAAGCCCCAAACTAAGATAATCACAAACAGAATATAATGTAGTACTACTTTCCCTGCACATATTAAGAAATTGTTACCTTCCTAGATAATTTATTCATTTGTGACATATTTTCCAAAATATAATATCTATTTGACATTCTTTTGGTTCTTAACTCAGTGCTTAATCACATGCCATCAGAAAATAATTGTTTAAACAATTCTTACTGGAAAACTTATCTCAGTTCCTTGTCAGTAATATTGGTATCATTAGTATCAAATAATGCCCCCTAAATAGAACAAGTATATTGAGATACACTCAATAACTGTTGCTTGAATAAAACCTAAGTCAGCCTACCAAATAGATTATAAATGGATTGTACTATAATTCCAAATCCATCATATCTCATTTATGTGATAAATTCATCATACTTTTTAAAAGAAAATAAGGGAAGACTTAAAAATGATTTTTAATGAGCAGTTTTTAAAGCAGATAACTACTCCCTAATTTTTTTCTTTTGCATACCTTCTATTCTGAATTCTTACATTTATTAACATCTACCTTCTCTGCTTAATACTAGGATATAAGTAAACCAAGGGGCAAAATAATTTCTATTTGTCATGTATAATTAGGTCAAGATGGAAAAGGTCATAAAGTTTTGGAAGATGGCAAAAAAAATTTATAGTAACATGAAAATTGCTCTTCTTTGGAGCTTGAGGACATAGAAAGGGAATTTGTGATATTTGGGTTGTGGATCAGGCTGTGTTTTCTTTTGAAGAGGTCAACATGCATCCTTAAAAGAGTTATAAACTTCTGGGATTTGAATGGCTCCCAAATGCCAGGATATTTTCATCTATTTCAAACTCCATATATTATATGTTTTCTTTTGCATAGTTTCTACAAGATACAATCCTATTATATTGTTATTAATCATTGTAAATTTTAATGAGTGTTAGTCTGTCTCAAATCTCACATGAAATTTAGATTAAAGTTAGTTCTTGCTTACCTAAAAAATTTGTTTCCAGAAATGCCAAGGGCTATATGTAATGCTTTAAGCAGATTACTTCCAAAATAAAAGAGAAGGAAGCGTCACACTAATTATACAAATGCCAACAAATCACATTGCCTAAGTGTGAACACTAATAGTGGCTACATTAGGGCGATGGATGACTTTTATTTTTTCCACTTTCTAATTCTTCTCATTTCTCATTTTCTGATTTCTTTGATGAAAATTAGAAAACCACGTGTCTTTTTTTTTGAGTTGGAGTCTCAATCTGTCGCCCAGAATGGAATGCAGTGGCCATTCCCGGCCACCTCAGCCTCGACCTGCTGGGCTCCAGCGATCCTTCTGCCTCATCCTTCCAAGTAGCTGGAACTACAGGTGTGTGCTAACACGCCCGGCTAATTGTTTTAGATTTATTGTAGAGATAAGGTCTCGCTTGCCCAGGTGGGTCTTGAACCCATGGGCTCAGGCAATCCACTTACCTCGGCTTCCCAAAGCACGGGATTACAGGCTGAACCACAGAGCTTGGCCCCATGTGTCTTAAACAATGATCTCTTGGATGTAGATGGTGAAAAGCAAATATGAAATCAGTGCACAAGTTTTATAAGCAATATGATAGAGATATTTGGAGTCTGCAACAGGAATGTTGGCACAGGTCTTTATCATTATTTCTATTATCACTATATAGATGAAAACACTAGAAACCATGTGGCAGAAAAATTCAAAAGCAAACCATGAGTCCAAAAGAAAATGTTAAGGATAAAAATTATTTTAGATTATCAGTTCTGGGAAAACACAAGTAATCCATAAGGGTATGATAAATATTTTTCAAAAGAGAGAAGCAAAATTTTTATTAGGACAAAATTGTCAAAAATTAAACGTTTTGTTTGGGAAAGAAAAAGAGTAAGGTACCCCAAAATTGTTTACTTGTATGATAGTGAAACAAAATAATGGAATTGATCTTGTTTCCCTTTTTCAAATGGAGTGGAAGATCATAGCATTGGCCAGTTTGGCAAGTCGAGATTTTTCAAGGAGACTGAATTGTGGTTGTACTCCAAAAAAAAGGTCTATCAAACAAGCACTGTCAAAGCTCTGCTGTCACCTTTTACTGTCCAAAATTAAACTGTTCAAAGACAACTAAATTCACTGGCACGTGTAACAAAATGATTGATTTTAGCTTTAATTGATTTCTGAATATATAGAGCAATTAAAATAAATGAGGAAGCAACATATAGTATGCTGCCTGATAGGAATAATAAAGTTAATTATAACCTATCACTAAGCATAAGTGGCACCCAGAAACTTCATATATTGCCTCATTAAATAATATATGTAGTAACCACAATCAAATATTTTATTCTTTCAGACCCTACTTAGCATTATGTAGACTTAAATTAACAAAACTCAGTGAGATACTTGTAGGTTTTACTCATGCTTTCAGAAATGTATTAGAAAATAAATGAAGTGTGATAATAGTTTTAAAGTGAGCTTGACAGTTATCAAAGAAAAGGTAATATCATTTAACTAATGAATTTAACATTAAAATTTTATACAATTGTTCATTTTAGAACTTAAAGGGACTTAAGAAATTACTGGAGCCAACCTCCGTAAGGGAAAGCTTACGTAAACTCCATAAGAGAAAGCTCTCTGAGAAAACTAAAGACCAGAGAAGTGAATTTTTTTGTCCAGGTCGCCCATACACTTTGAGCTTCTATACTGTGTATCAAGAGAGTGACAGTCAAGAAGAATAAGCAAACCATAGAGAAAAAGAGTCACTTTAGATATATCACATTTGTTGAGGCTAATTGCACCAAGCACTTTACATATGTTGGCTCATTTGATTTTCAAAGAAACTCTACAAGTTATGAATTATTATCACCACTTAATGGATGAGAAAAATGAACTCACACCTCAGATAATCTACTCTGCAGTACAGTAAGTGGTGGAGCCAAGATTTGATCCCGCATGCCTGACTGCAAATCTCAAATTCTTCCCACCATGTCTTCCTGACTGCTATAATAGCTTAATGTCTTTTTTAAAAATTGAAGTCACATTTGTGGAGTATCTGCTTGATGGTGGCAACCACATACCACAAAGATAATGATTATATAATTTAGAGTGTCACAAAAGCAAATCTTAAATGAAAGAACCTCTAAGAGGGAAATTCACATGACCCAAAACAAAATATTCATAATCTGAGGGCAGGCTTTTTCATGTTAAATATTTCTCTCTTTTATTAGGAAGACTGAAGAGAATTGTTGCAGAAGGCACATACACTGTTTCAAAATATTAATTTCCTCCAAGTATCTGTAAAAGTACGGTATAAGAGAGCGCCTTGACTTGGCCCAAATAGAGATTGCTTTTGTGGGATCGACAATTTCCTGGGAATCTAGACACATTAATTTAAGAGGAAAAGGGATCAGTGAGGAAAAAAAAAAAGGTATGCATGGATTCTGTAGCCATAAAAGAGAGAGACAGGAAATTGAAGGTGATCTCACAGCCCAGGTCCCATAAGCTGAGTCCAAAACCTCAGGAGGACAAGGCGTTTCTAAACTAACTCCAATGAAGTGACATCTGCAGGAAACACAGCACAGATTTTGCTCTTCATGGGTCTACAAATAGGGAATTCCAGGAGACAGTAACTGGGAAAGATGGCAGTTGACTAGCAGAGCAACAGGCAAACTTTGGTAACTGGCAGTGCTGAGTATCCATGACAGGCTCAGTGAAGAGCTCCAGCACTCAATCAGCTGAGAATGTTCATAGCCACACTCAAGACACCTCAAGAACCTCCAGAAATACAAAAGTGAACTTTGGAAAAAACCAAAATCTGTTGTGAAAAGATAGAAGAAATACTTTTCAATGAAATCTGAGTAGAAACGCTAAATCAAACCTATTTATAGCCATAGTCTGCTAAAGAAATCAAATTATTTTGAAAGATTTTGATCTGTCAAATAATACAATAAAATATAGGTTTTATGACCATAGGTTATTAAAGCTGAAATGGTGTTTACATCTAGCCCAACCCTTTTTTATTTCATATAAGGAAACTAAGTTCTAGAAACATCAGTCCCACACATGGTCACACAACTAGGTAGTAAGAAGACCAGAACTTAGGATCACTACCATCCACTGAATCATACTATAGCTTTTTCTCACTGCTGCTCTGTTTATTTAAAATAGATTTACATTTAGTATTCTAGGGCTTCTTTAAATTTCTGAGAAGTGAGAATTTTTAATGTATTATTTTATATATTATACTTTAATAGAACGTGGGCTTTGCAGTTTTAGAAATACTAGTAATTGTAAATACCAAATGTTTTACTGAACTAGCTCTTTGTAAAAACCTTGATATAAAAATTTCTTTCTAAAACGACTCATTTGTAATGTCAGACAGGGCACCTGAGGACAATTTATCTGTTCTATGCCATTCATCTAATACTCATACATTTTAAGTGTGGATACGAAGTTTTGATCACAACACAAAATGTTGAAATAGAATGCATCATTGAACTGAAAATATGTCCAGTTAAATCTCGCTGGTGCCTCTCGTTTTTTTTATTCTCTTAGAATGAAATAGTTTAAAATTATAAACAATATTATACAGTATCAGTCTGTTATACTTGTTATTAATAACACAAATATTGTCTTTGCAAATCAATATGAATATCTACAGCACTGTGTTTTGTAAGATTAGAAAGGCCATTTACTATTCTGTAAAATAAGGACCGAAGATAGCAATTAAATCACACAGGACAAGAACACAAGTAAAAGAGAACTAAAATTAGATCTCAAAATTCTTATTCATATTCAGATTTTATAAGGAAGATAGCTTCTGCTAACTATATAATATACAAGATGTATGAGTTTATATTTTGTATATTTAAAATTATAAACAATATTATACAGACTACAAGCTGTTTTTGGTAATCAGGGGATAGTGAATATATTTTTCCTAACATAAAATTTACTATACAGTTCAAAATAATAATATATGCGAAAGCTTACTTTAAACTTTAAACTTCCATAGATATATAAGATATTAATACTTTTTTTTATTAGATTAGGAGTTACTGAGTAAATGTTCCCATATATCTGGTAAGGCTACTGTATTAGCAATTCCTTACATTAATGTGCTGATGGCTTACATTTGGAAAACAATACTCTGAGTTAGAAAGAGCTATTATTCCTATTTCATATTCAAAATACAGATGCTTCTTAATTTACAATGGGGTTAAATCCCAACAAACCCATCATAAAAAATATTGTAAGCTAAAAATACATTTTATATTGGCAATACAGTGAATGTTCCTCAACTCATGATGGTTTGATTTAACAATCTTTAGACTTTATGATGGTACGAAATCAATAGAATTCAGTGGAAACCATAACTCCATCATAAGCTCTAAGGGGTTTCTTAACTTACAAGGGCGTTTTGTTCAAATAAACCCATTGTAAAGTCAAAAAATTTTAATCAAACCATGGTAAGTCAGAGACTATTGGGTTGCTGATAACTTGGCTGTTCTTTTTGATTGAGAGACATGATTCTAGTCTCCTCATTAGGTCACCTCTGTGGTCTCTTCTTCTTCATGAGTTCAAGTCCTAAAATTCTGTGTTAGGTTTGACTTTCAAAAGCCTATTTGGAATAGATAACTAATAATTATATCACACTACTTAAGAAGTAAAACAAAGGCAAAGACAGGTTCCTCTAAAATGAATTCACCATGCTTCTATTTTCGGGGAGAACAATACAACACAAAATCGAGGGCTGCAAGAGGAAGATGAAGGTGGTAGACAGAATATCTTTTTATTCTACATATTGGTGCACACCCACATGCCATCTCTTAGCATGAGCGTGCACACACACACACACACGCACACACACACACTATGGCAAGTCCTAATCACTATCTCCCCAAACTGCCTAAATGTGAAGAGATAAGTTAAGAACTCTTCTCAAAATTTCCAAGCTGGCTATAGTCTCTCTGTTCTGTTTTGAGCTTGCTGTTCCCTCTATTGGACATCAACTGATACATAATGTAACAATCATGAAATCCAACCATCAATTTCATTCTATAGACAGTGTGACTTGTCACATCTGTGGGGATATCCCATCCATTTTTTCCAGTAATCTAAGTCTTTCCTGTCTTGGAGGTGGTAGTCTTATGTACTACAAGCAATTTTCTATCTGCCAACATATCAGTACCTTCTCTGTGCTTGCCATTTCCAACCAACTCCTGCTCTGTCATAGTTTGGGAAGTTTAGCAGACAGCTTACACAAATCACTCCCAATTCAATATATATGTCACACCATCATGCAAGTGTCTGCTTGTTACCTTCAGAACAGCCCCACTGAGCTCACTTGATTGCCTGAATTAATTCTCATTCTTTACCTATTTTCAATGAAGCCTAGTTGATCACAATCTTCAAAAAAGCAAATGAGAGATGAGAAACCTACACCATGCAGGAAGTAGGGAAAATTACATTTTCTAAAAGGGGTAATATATCACTACTAGAGGAAAGGAACGGCTTCAATTCACTTGTCTGAACTCTCCTAACTCTTTATCTGCCACTCTTCTGTTGTCCACTGTACTCTTTAAGGTTCAGTCACTTGTGTGCTTACCTTGTTTCAATTACTAGCCTCATAGGCAGGAGGCAAACTTTTATCATCTGGATGAACTCACATCGCATCAGCAGAGCAGCACCTGGAGTGATTATTTGATAACTAGGAATCTAACCTTTTGCATTTACAGTTAGATAGACAATGGATTAAATTCCCTTTTATTGGGCTTATAACAAAATTTCATATAAAATTATCTAGTACTCTTTATTAAATACATAACATAACTCAAGTTCATCATCATATTTCCATTTCAAAATGCCACCTGTGAAGTTTGTTGAACAATAACTCGGTGCCGAGAAGTAATCTGCATTCAACAAGTGGACAATTTTACCCCCTTCCAATTCATACTATCAGCAGCAATATAATATCCAAGAGAAAAAAAACACATAAAACAAGTTTGGATATTGTAATGAATTCAATTACAACAACAAATTAAGCCTATTTTCATTTTGATATTATAAAAAAAGCAGCAGGCGGTTTGATTAGATAACTTGCTTTTACTTTATTAAATTTCTTATGTTACAGTCAGTTGGATTGAGTACTCCCTGGGAGTGAATTAAGAACATTTGGGCCTTGTCTTTACATTGAAAACAGTGTGGCTTCAAGTCAGGCTTTTACAATCCACTTTACTTGGTCTGCCAGAGGGAGATTAAGGACTGCTCCCTAGTTCGTTGGCTGATTATTGCCTTCTTTATGTGGTAGAGTTTTCCTTTTACCTTCAAGTCATGAAATATCATGCTGTGGCATTAGGCAAATGGAAGACTGACATTTCCCAGCAAGATCATCTCAGTTGCCCAGGACAAATGTCATACAAATATGGTGCTTGTTCACATCCCTGGCCACATTTAGAGGAAGTTGAACCCCGCTTTCTTTTTTATCAATGGGTATTTAAGACTGTTTTGCTACACCTCAACAATGCCAATTGGCTAAATGTTGGCACAGTGGCCTAGAAGAGTTAGAATACCTCCCAAAGCGTCAGGTAAACACTAAGAGGATTTATATTTTGGTTATAAAAGGAGAAGGTACTTCTAAACATTCGAATCTTATGAAAAATAGGATGCTAGTAGAAGAAGGAAAAAAAACACCTAAATAAAACTGAGTCAACTTAAATAGCCCTTAAACAGTTCCTACTACCATCATCAAATGCATCCTTATCCTCAGTCAAGTCTAATGAAAACTCAGAAGTTCTTCTTTCTAACAGTCCTGCCATTTCCTCTTCTGAGATTCCTGTTTTCCTTACATTATGATATTCAAACCTAGTTTTGTAGCTGGCTCATTACATTTTATTTATAACAGTTGGCACATTCTGCCTGATTGCAGCCATGTTATGAAGTTAGCCACATGTGATTCTATCAACAATTGCTGGGAATGTTAATCTTCTTATCTATTAAGGATTTTATTTCCTCTAGTATCATGTACTTTTCTGCAGCAGCCACACAAAAGCATTCATTGCAGCTGAGAAGAAAAATCTAAGAGGCAGAGTCACCCACCAGCCCTAAACAAAAGGGAACACAGTTGGGTTCAATGGAACAGTCTTCCTTCCCAAGACAGGAACAGCACTTTCCTCGATGTGTTCTCTCTTAGTTGCATGCCTTCTAGATTTTTCACAGGGGAAAATTCTGCACTGAAGAGGAACATTGTCCTGATCAAGAACTCTATGGATGGATGGATAGATAGATAGATAGATAGATAGATAGATAGATAGATAGATATAGAGATAGAGATATAGATATATAGAGATATATAATTTACTTTGTTTTAAAGATGTGGGGTGTTTTAACTGGGGATCTAGTATATATAATTGGCAACTCACATGTTCTAAAACCAAAATAAATACATTATTATTTCCCTCGGACATCTTCCTTACCACCATTCTCCTCCTCAAGAAATGGCACTGTCATCCATTCTGTGGCTCATATCCCCAAACTTAGAATCATTCTTCACTATTCTTGTCTTTATAGCCTGTGTCCAAGCTGCTAGCATGAACAGTTATTCAAAATATAGTCTAACTATGACCATTTCTTACACCCATTGCCTCCCTACCTACCATTTAATTTAAACTCACATTATTTTTCATCAGTAATAACTTTTTAACTGGTCAACTTTATACACTTTTATCCCCAAAGGTCATTTCTTTACAGCATCCAAAGTGATCTTTTTGTAAAATCTAATTCAGATAATATCACTCACATGACCAAAATTAATCAATGGCTACATATGTGTAGTAATGGTAGCTATATTCTTCTTTGTAATATAGTGCTGTTTATATGATACATATGGCTCTGCTATGTTTTTTAAGATTGTTTAATTCATTCAGAAAATACATATTAAGTGCCTATGGTACTCCAGGCTACTCTAACCTCTGGAGATAAGTGGATGCAGAAGACAGAATTCTGAAATAAGTTATTCTGTTTCCTTGGATGCCTCACAGCACATAACCATTTATTTATTTATTTTTTCTGTTGACAAAAATCATACATGTTTACCATATAATATTTGGAAAATGCAGAAAATCTTATAGAAGAAAATTAATATAAGACAGTAGCATTAGTATTAATTTCCTTTACCACTTATTATTTTCTATATTTCACCTACTGTCTCATCCCAGTGGGCATAGCCTATGCTGTCTTCATTCCTTAATGTCCAGGTCTGGACGCTCCAACCCTATAGTGTTTTGGAATGTACTTCAATCCTGATTTTGTTTCTCAATTTCTGAGGCAATTTCTTCCTCATAATGGTGTCAAGTATGTGCTTCTGCCCATCTTTCTAGAATACCTTTCCTTGATATAACAAAACACAACAAATATCCAATACCTGCATTGAGTATATCTCTACCCCTAAATTTACAAAGCAAGAGAATTTCCAGGCTTCAGGTATATGTCTCATATTCTGTTAATTTAACTTCAAAACTAATCAAAGGGAAGAAGTTGATGGTTCTTTTAGAAAACCATCCAGATTAGAGATTCTAAGAGATGCCTTAGTTGATTCTAAAACTTCTCTCAAGTTTTTATGGTGTCATTCATAACTATTAAGAAATAGAGACAACATCTCACCTGGCCCCAAGCTGCCAGCCGCCACCTGTGGAGGCCCTTGGATACCACCTTGTGGGGATCCGGGTTCCCTTGCTGGCTACAATGATCCATCCAACACTTAGCCACTGCCAGCTCCCTACCTGACAGGGTACCCAGCCCAGCAGCCTGGTGCTCACTCCTCAGAGTTCCAACTCCCCACCCTGGGTTCTGGGCCCCTGCCCAGCCCTATTTCAAGCCACTGTCACCCAGGGAGGTTCTAGGCACCTGACCCTCAGAGATACCAGCTCCACTCCTGGCTGAAGTACCCTGTATGGGGCCCAAAGCCACTGTCACTGCCCACCACCCACTTTTTGGAGCTCCAGTCCCTGCTCTGGCCGAGGCACCCAGCATGGGACCCCATGATTGTGTAAGGGAACAGTATATCTTAAGGAGTTGCTGATCAGCCGCTCTCAGCTCTCAGCTCCAGAAGAGGGAATTCCCAGCTCCCTTCTCCACCCCAGGCCACTGGTGGCACACCAGATCCAGTGCCAAGCTGTGTTGCTGATCCCTGGTGCCTGACACGGGAGACATACCACCACAGCCTGTCATAGCGGATCGCCCACAGACCCAGACGGGTGGAGAGAAAGGATCCTCAAAAGAGGAGCTGCCTACCTCAGCCATTTCCCCCATCCATCTACGAGCAGAGATTTGCATTGCCCTCCCCCCCATCTACGAGCAGCCTCCACCTTGGTTTCTAAGGTAACATTGTTAAACAGGAGACAAAAGACCCTCCCCTATACTAAATCAGATACAGGCAATTCAGTCCTGTCGCAGACCTCTCAGGCAGCAAGCCAAGGGAACCAACCTAAACTTGGAGTAAATCTAGCTGCCTCCAATGAAAGCAAAGGGGAGAGGCTAGAGATCAGAGCTGAAGAGACTTTAGACACTCAGGAAAGATTCTAGAGTCTAGTTCTAGTCTGGTTTCTTATTTGGATTTTTGATTTTATTGTTTTGACAGTTAGTTTTGTTTGTTTTCTGATTTAGACTACCTGTTTCTGTTGGGGGAAAATGCATCAAAAGGCATGATTTTATTGGACTGTCTTTGTGTGATTACCAATATGCTTTAGGGAATTTTGTTGGTCTGTTTGTTTTTCACTCTTTTCTGGTCTTGTGTCTCTTTTTCATTTGTTAGTTGGTAAGTATGTCTGTTTTCCCTCTCACTCTTCTCTCTCTCTAACTTCCTCTTGACCCTCCCCCCTTATTCCATTATTTCCCTTTTTCATACCTCCTTTTGTTCTGGGGAGCAAATCTAAACTCTGCTGCACAGACAGATTGTAAGGCAGTGGAAAATGGGTTCCAATGTGCCCATAAACCTGTTGGTGGATAGTGGGAGCTGTAGATAGATTCTGAATCACAGCTTCCCCCTCAATTAAACCTCAAAACTACAAAAAGTACAGCCCACAACCCACAGTCCAGCCTCAAAAGTGAACAAAGCCAGAGGACCCTCATAAGGAAGAATAAGAGATTGAACAAAAAAAGTAAAAACAACCCCACTTTCCATGAAAAGCAGAATAAAAGAAGGGGAGGGAAAGGGAAAGAGAGAGAAATGTGCACAAATGAAGAAAAACCAAAAGAAGAATATGGGTCTCTCCTAGAACCCTGGGAGGGCAAATACTGAGAAAACTGATTTTGGAATGCAAACAATGAAGAGCCCCCAGAATGACTGGTCTCAAACTACAAACCTAGATATCAAGACATTAATGGAGAAATTAAAAAGAATTGAGGAGAGATAAGAAGAAACTAGGAAGAAATTGATAACTGAGATAACAGTTGTAAAGAATACTGTGAATGAAATAAATAACGGACTGATAAGCATGGAAAGCAGAATTAGCCAAACAGAAGAAAGAAATTCAGAGCCTGAGGACCACAATATAGAACTAACCCAAACTGTCAACAACATTGAAAAGAAGCTTAAAAAGACAGAACAAAACCTTCAAGAGATTATCGATTACTTCAAGAGACCAAACCTAAGAGTAATTGGACTTTCTGAAACAGAAAGAGAGAAAGAGGTCACCTTGGAACAAACATTCCATGAGATTATTGAAGAAAACGTCCCTCATCTCATCAGTGATGCAAAAATTCAAACACAAGAGTTTCACAGAACCTCTGCAAGACAACAAATGAGAAGACCAATTCCCAGACACATAATAATTCACCTAAACAAAGTAGGTATAAAAGCAAAAAATCCTAAAGGCACCAAGAGAAAAAGACCATGGAAGACCAATTAGAATAGCAACAGATTTATCTACAGAAACCCTGCAGGCTAGAAGAGCATGGAGCCCTATTATCAAATTTTTAAAAGATAAACAATTTCAACCAAGAATAACCTACCCAGTCAAGCTAAGCTTCATTAGTGAGGGAGAATTAAAATCTTTCCCAGATATCCAGTCCCTAAGAACTGACGCTGCCACCAGACCACCTCTAAAAGAAACACATAAGAAATTTCTAAACACAGAAGAAAAGGAAAAAAGAACAACATGTTCTTCACAAGAGTACAGGAAAGAGTAAAACACACATGAACCAACTCCCAAACCAAAAGAAAGACAGCAAACAAAGAGAATCAATAAAAAAAAACTCTATTAGAACCTTATGATAAGGATCAACTCTCACATTTCAATAATTAGAATGAATGTGAATGGACTAAAGGCACCACTGAAAAGACATAGAATGGCAAATGGATAAAATAACAATATATTGCCTTCAAGAGACACATCACACTAGAAAGGACACTCACAGACTCAAGGTAAGAGGATGGGAAACAAATTTTCAGGCAAATAGAACACAAAAGAAAGTAGGAGTCATGATCCTAATTTCAGACAAAATACCATTTAAGCTATCAAACATTAAAAAGATACAGAATGCCACTACATAATGATAAAAGGTTCACTCCATCAACAAGAAATATCTATCCTAAACATATATGCCCCCAACATAGGAGCGCCAACTTTCATAAAGCAACTTCTAGGAAAACTCAAAAAAGATATTGACTCTAACACTATCATAGATGGGGACTTTAATACCCCACTCACAACCCTAGACAGATAATCAAGACAAAAAAACAGCACCAAGATCCGGAACCTCAATGTGACACTTAACCAAATGGACTTAATCAATGCCTATAGAACACTCCACCCAATGACCATGGAATATACATTCTACTCATCACTGCATGGAACATACTCTAAGATCTACCACAGACTTGGCCATAAATCAAGCATAAACAAATTTCAATAGATCAAAATTTTGCCATGCACATTCTCAACCACAGTGGAATAAAAATAAACATCAACACCAACAAAGTTCCCAACGAATCCACAAAGACATGGACACTAAACAGTGTGATACTAAACAACTCCTGGGTTATCCATCATGACCAAGTAGGCTTCATCCTGGGACCTAAGGCTGGTACAACATTTACAAGACAATAGATGTAATTAAATATATCAACAGACCTCCGAACAAAAACCACATGATTATATCATTAGATGCAGAAAAAGCTTTTGATAAAATCCAGCACCCCTTCTTGATAAAAACCTTCAAACATCTATGCATACATGGAACATACATCAAAATAGTAAAAGTCATCTATGAGAAACCCACAGCCAGCATACTCCTAAACAGACAAAAATTGGAACGATTTCCCCTGAAAACTGGAACAACACAAGGATGCCCACTCTCACCCCTCCTGTTCAGTGTAGTATTAGAAGTCCTGACTAGAGCAATCAGAAAAGAGAAGATGATCAGGGGTATCCAAATAGGAAAAGAGGAAGTCAAGTTATCTCTCTTCGCAGATGACATGATTGTGTACCTTGAAACCCCAAGAGAATCTGTCAAAAGTCTCCTTGCACTGATAAATGACTTTGGCAAAGTCTCAGGGTATAAAATAAATGTGCAAAAGACAATCGCATTTCTTTACACCAATAATAAACAAACAGAAACCCAAATAAAAACACAATTCCATTCACAATAGCCACAAAAAAAAAAAAAAATACCTTGGCATCTTCCCAACCAGAGACATGAAAGACCATTACAATGAAAACTACAAAATACTGCTCAAAGAAATCAAAGATGACACAAACAAGTGGAATACTATCTCATGCTCATGGTTTGGAAGAATCAACATTGTGAAGATGTCTATCTTACCTAAAGCAATCTACAGATTTAATGCAATACCCATCAAATTACCAGCAACATTCTTCTAAGACCTAGAAAAAACAATACAGGAATTCATATGGAAA
>NW_007203758.1:0-900 GCF_000164805.1 Carlito syrichta | reverse complement strand
AAACCTCAATTTCTCAACCAACTCATCTTCGATAAAGCCTCCACCACCTACCACTGGGAAAAGGAGAACCTATTCAGTAAATGGTGCTAGGAAAACTGGTTGATCACATACAGAAGATTCAAACAAGACCCTCATCTATTCCCATACACAAAAATTAACTCTAAATGGATCAGAGACCTAAATGTAAAACCTCAAACCATAAGAACCTTGGAAAATGCAGGACACACTTTTATGGAAATTGGAACTGGCATCCAATTCCTGAATAAAACCTGAAATGCACAGGCCATAAGAGCTAAGATAGACAAGTGGGACCTCATTAAACTGACAAGCTTCTGCAAAGCCAAAGAAACTATCAAGGGAGCAGGGAGACAGCCCACAGACTGGGAAAAGTATTTGCCAACTCCATGTCTGACAAAGGCCTAACATCTTGGATCTACAAGGAATTCAAATGTGCTGAAAAGAAAAAGACAAACAACCCCATTACAAAGTGGGCAAAAGATATGAACAGACACTTCTCAAAAGAAGTCATCTGAGTGACCAACAGACACATTAAGAAATGTTCAACCTCACTAATCATCAAGGAGATGCAAATTAAAACTACACTGAGATACCACCTAACTCCAGTCAGAATGGCTATTATCAATAACTAAAAAAATAGCAGATGCTGGAGAGGATGTGGTGACAAAGGAACACTTCTACACTGTTAGTGGGAGTATAAACTAGTTCAACTTCTGTGGAAAGCAGTGTGGCAATTACTAAAAGCTCTAAAAATCGACCTTCCATATGACCCCACAACCCCCCTAATGGGAATATACCCTGAAGAACTCAAATCACTCTATGAAAAAGATGCCTGCACACGTATGTTTATTGCAGCTTTGTTCACAATAGCAAGAACCTGGA
>NW_007203757.1:0-859 GCF_000164805.1 Carlito syrichta | reverse complement strand
TTTTAGCATCTATGTTCATCAAAGATATTGGCCTGTAGTTCTCTTCTTTGTTGGATCTTTACCTGGCTTGGGTATCAATGTGATGTTGGCTTCGTAAAATGATTTGGGGAGAGTTCCATCTTTTCAATCGCCTGGAATACCTTCAGTAGGATTGGTATCAGCTCCTCCTTGAATGTCTTGTAGAAATTCTGCTGGAAAGCCATCTGGACCAGGGCTTTTTTTTGTAGGAAGTTTTCTTATTACGTGGTCGATTTCCTTGATTGTTATTGGTTTATTTAGGGTCTCAATTTCTTCTTGTTCCAACCTAGGTAGGTTGTGTGATGTCAGAAAGTCTTCCATTTCCTTCTGGTTTTCAAGTTTGTTTCCATACAAGTGTACGTAGTAGTCTCTAATGATCTTTTGTATTTCTTCAGGGTCAGATGTGACTTCATCTTTTGTGTTTCTGATTATGCTTATTTGGTTTTTTTCTCGTTTTTTCTTGGTCAGTCTAGCTAGGGGACCATCAATCTTGTTTACCCTTTCGAAGAACCAGCTTTTTGTTTCATTGATTTTTTGTATTATCTTTTTGTCTTCTATGTCCTGGATTTGGGCTTTTATTTTGGTGATCTGGATTCTTCTGCTGAAATTAGGGTTTTTGTGGTCTTGCTTTTCCAGCTTCTTTAGGTGGCTTGTTACGTTGTCAATTTCTGTTCCTTCCATTTTCCTCATGTGTGTTTGTAGGGATATAAATTCCCCTCTTATTACAGCTTTTAAGGCATCCCAGAGATTTTGGTAAGATGTTTCTTTATTTTCATTTGTTTCCAGGTATCTTTTGATCTCTATTTTGATGTCATCATTGACCCAGGAGTTATAGCATCGA
>NW_007203756.1:0-368 GCF_000164805.1 Carlito syrichta | reverse complement strand
ATTGTGTGTGTGTGTGTGTGTGTGTGTGTGTGTGTGTGTGTGTGTGTGTGTGTACTTTTAATTTTTAATTTTAAAGATGTGGGGTACAACTCAGGGTTAGGTACACAAATGTTCATTATACAAGTACTCTTGTTGATGAGGTGAGGCGTGGGCAGTTTCCCAATACTGCCAATCCTGCCCCCCTCCCAGCAGTTTCCCACTGTGCCCATTATCTAATAATTGAAAGATTGACACAGGCAAACTGAATCTAGTCTGTCAATCCCTTTCTTATAACATTATAATAATTGTTCAAGGTCTGTTTCTGAGTGAGAACATATGGTACTCAGTTCTTTGTTTTTGTGATAGATCACTCAGTATTATAGACTCTA
>NW_007203755.1:0-860 GCF_000164805.1 Carlito syrichta | reverse complement strand
CCGGCCGGCCGCGGCTGCCCCAGGCTCGCGAAACGGGGCAGTGGGCAAGCAGGAAAAGCGGCGGTGGTCCCACAGCTGTGCCAGGAAGCGAGCGAGCAGGCAACCGAGTGCGTTGGCTCCTCCCCGCTTCTTTCACCTGCTCGCTCTCCAACAACCTCGAGTGCCCTCTCACAGTAGCCTTGGCCGCCGCAGATGCTGTCAAATGAGGAATTGCAGATGATGAGGAATAAAGTCCCACTGGGTCTAAGATTCTGTGACTGTCACTTCACTCAATTCCAACACTCTGCTCAATGTTGGGGACACAGCAGCCTGTTTCCCGCACTTGACAACAATTATCAAGACACAAAGTGGTACATGTAGTATTAGAAGCTGGACTGGTCGAGTGCGCCCATGAGCGACTTCCCGTCCTTGATGAATTTGTTGGTCTTCTCCAGCTCCGCTTCGTGTGACTTGAGCGTCTCTCGGAAGTGCGGGCGACTCGGCCGGCCGCGGCTGCCCCAGGCCAGCAGGAAACGCGGCGGCGGTCCCACTGCAGCGCCAGGAAGCGAGTGAGCAGGCAACCGAGTGTGCCGGCTCCTACCCGCCTCTCGCATTTGAGGTTTTAAGTCCTGGGCAGGTGGCGGAGGTGGCGAGAGGAAAGTCTTCTCTCAGTCTTCTGTCAGGAACACATACCTGCTGAAATTCCCCTAGAACAATGAAGTCACTACCTTTCAGACATAGACTGAGAATCACATACAACAGTGAAATCACTTAGTTTTAGACATAGGTTGGATGTTCACAATACAAATGAAAAACCGACACAGCAAAGGCGCTGGGCCTAGGTAGGCTGTTAAGATCCTCTATCCCTTGGATCATGTCAT
>NW_007203754.1:0-453 GCF_000164805.1 Carlito syrichta | reverse complement strand
CATTGCATACAACCATGGGACTGTCACTTAATCTCATACACATAGAGTTTTCTTTTTTTTTAACCTTGAGTTGGAGTCTCCCTCCATCACGTAGGCTGGAATGCAGGGGCACGCTCACGGCCACCCCAACATCAACCTGCTGGGCTCTGGTGATCTTTCCGCCTCAGCCTTCCAAGGAGTTGGAACGACAGACCCACACTTCCACACCTGGTGTCTTTATTTATTTATTTTTGTAGAGATGAGGTCTTGTCAAGTTGCCAGGGCTGGTCTTGAACCCACAGGCTCAGGCAACTCACTCACCTCGGCCTCTCAAAGTGCTGGGATTACAGACTGAGCCACCAAGCCCGACCCAACATTATTTTGTGTCAACTAAAAATAAAATTTTAAAACTGCAGCCAAGCCGGGCTTGGTGGCTCAGCCTGTAATCCCGCGCCTTTGGGAGGCTGAGGTGAA
>NW_007203753.1:0-759 GCF_000164805.1 Carlito syrichta | reverse complement strand
GGATTACAGGCTGAGCCACTGAGCCCGGCAATTTTTATATGTTTTAAAGGTTGCTAGCCAATGAAAGGTCAATTTCTAGTTCTTTCAGAAATCTCCAGACCATTTTCCAGAGAAGTTGTACAAGTTTGCATTCCCACCAGCAATGTAGAAGCGTTCTTTTTTCTCCACATCCTTGCCAGCATCTGTTGTAGTTTATCAATGATGGCCATTTTTACAGGGGTTAGGTGGTATCTCAGTGTGATTTTGATTTGCATTTTTCTGATGATGAGTGAGACTGAGCACTTTTTTATGTGTCTGTTGGCTGCCTGTATATCTTCTTTTGAAAACTGTCTATTCATGTCTTTTGCCCACTTTTTAAAGGGGCTGTTTGTTTTTTTTTCTCTTTGGTGCAATTGAGTTTTTTGTAGATCCTAGCTATTAGGCCTTTGTCAGATTTACAGTTGGCTAATATTTTTCCCATACTGTGGGCTGTCTCCTTGCTCTTTTGATGGTTAATTTTGCTTTGTATTAGCTCATTAATTTGATGAGGTCCCACTTATCTATCTTATTTCTTAAGGTATTAGCCTTTAGGTTTCCAAGTAGGAATGGGTTTCCAGTTCCAAAGGAACTCACATTATTCTACAAGAAGATACCTATACACATGTTTGTTGCAGCTCTATTCACAATAGCAAAAACACGGAAACAACCATGTTGTCCATCAAAGCTGAACTGGATTAAAAAAATGTGGCCCATATACACAATGGAATATTATGAACCCAG
>NW_007203752.1:0-438 GCF_000164805.1 Carlito syrichta | reverse complement strand
GCAGCGCATGAGGGTTCCTGGCTCCGGCCTGTGCCTCACCTGGTAGTGTCAGTGACCTCCCGTGCCTGCAGGGCGAGGAGGAGGTATCACCCTGGTTTCATTTCACAAGTCCCTGATGATCAGTGATGTTGAGTGTCTCTTCGTGTACCTACCTGTCATTCCTAGCTCTTCATTGGTGAAGTGTCTGTTCAAATAAAATCTTTCGTAGTTAAGGTCTTTGTTTTATTTTTTATTTTATTTATTTATTTATTTATTTTTGAGTTGGAGTCTCACTCGATCTCCCAGACTGGAGTACAGTGGCCGCTCCTGGCCACCGCAGCCTCGCCTGCTGGGCTCCGGACAGGCGCGCGCTACCACACCCGGCTGAATTTTTGATTTATTGTAGAGATGAGGTCTCGCTGCCCAGGCGGGTCTCGAACCCGCGGGCTCAGGAAATCC
>NW_007203751.1:0-680 GCF_000164805.1 Carlito syrichta | reverse complement strand
GAATTTATATATCTATGAGCAGACATCAAGAAAAGGGAAAGATCACAAATGAAGAGCCTAACAAATCACCTAAGGGGGCTGGAAAGAGAAGACCACCAAAACCCCAACTTTAGCAGAAGAATCAAAATCACCAAAATAAGAGCCCAAATACGGGACATAGAAGACAAACATATCATAGAAATTGTCAACAAAACAAAAAGCTGTTTCTTTGAAAGAATTAACAAGATTGATGGACCCCTACCCAGAATGACTAAGAAAAAAGAGAGAAAAAGCCCAAATAAACACAATCAGAAATACAAAAGATCAAATCACAACTGACCCCGAAAAAATACAAAAGATTATCAGAGATTTCCAATATGAAAAAACACTTGATAACTTAAATGAAATGGAGAATTTTCTGACATCACACAACCACCCCAGGTTGAAACAAGAAGACATTGAGACACTAAATAGACCAATAACCACCCAGGAAATTGACTCTGTCATACGAAAATGACCTACAAAAAAAAGCCCTGGTCTGGATAGCTTTCCAGCAGAATTCTACAAAATGTACAAGCAGGAGCTGATACCAATCCTTTTGAAAGTATTGCAGGCAATTGAGAAAGATGGGAATTCTCCCCAATCATTTTACAAAGCTAACATCACACTGATACCCAACCAGGTAAAGATCCAACAAAAAA
>NW_007203750.1:0-300 GCF_000164805.1 Carlito syrichta | reverse complement strand
GGACAAAAAATCAGCAATGAGATCCAGAACCTCAGTGTGACTCTTGACCAAATGGACTTATTGATACCTACAGAACACTCCATCCAAAGACTACAGAATACACATTCTACTCATCACCGCATGGAATGTATTCTAAGATTGATCACATACTTGGCCATAAATCAAGCATAAGCATATTTAAAAGGACTGAAATTTTGCCATGCACTGTCTTGGATCACAGTAGCATAAAAATAAAAATTAACACCAACTAGGTCCCCCCAAAACCCACAAAGACATGGACACTAAACAGCATGATGCTAA
>NW_007203749.1:0-1820 GCF_000164805.1 Carlito syrichta | reverse complement strand
GAGGAAGCACTTGCCCAGCCTGGCCCTGGCCACCTTCTGCAGACCTTGGAGACCTTGATTCATGGCGTGGACCAGAGACCTTGTTCTGAGCAAGAGGCGGGAGGCAGCAGCACGGCAGATGAGAATGCACATTCACAGAATGAATTCATGTTGCCTGATGGGCAAGCAAAGTCTTGAGAGACCACATGCTTTTATTTTCCATTCAACATTTTACTTTGTTTTGAGATAACTGCAGATTGATACACAATTGAGTGAAATAATGCAGAGAGCCCGAATGCACAGTTTCTCTCGATGATGGCACCTTACAAAACCACAGGACAGCATCACAGCCAGATAGTGACATGGCCATAACCCAACAATCTCACTCACTTTCCCCATTTCGCATTTACATTCAGTGTTAGCCAATTGTATCGCCCGTATAGTTTCACTACAGTGAATATACAGAACATTCCACTACCACAAATCCTCTATACCACGCCCCTTCATGGCCGCATCCCCTTCCCTCCTGACCCAGCCCTCCATAAATCCTGGAAACCATGAATCCGTTCTCTCTTACTAAGATTTTGCCACTTAGAGGATGTTCTATAAATGGCATCCCTCAGTACGTTGCCTTTCAGGATGGGCATTTTTCATTCAACATGAACCCTTTGAACTTGATCTAGGCTGTCTGCATCCACAGTTTGTGTCTTCATGGTGAGCAGCACCCTGTGGCATGGACAGGCACCTCTCAAAATGGTTCCGGTGCTCAAAAACACCTCAGCCCTGATCTTTTGCATCTTTGGTAAAACGCATTAAATCATCTCCCGTGATACATGTCTGCTGGAGACCAGCTCCAGCCGGGTTCAGGGTACCCCAAAGGTGGAGACGGCATCAGTGATTGGGGGGAAGAAGGAAGAGAGAAAGAGAGAAAAAAAGACTGGACTCTGGTCTAGCGCAGAAGCGATGTGTGTTATTGGGAATTACAATGGGTCTTTTATACACAAAGTCAGATGTGGGAGGGGGCGTCTCCCACCCACCAGAAACCTTAATCCATGAAAACTTAATCAATTATTGCCTTTAAACCCTTTTCATATGATAATCTTAAAATCCCATAACAAAGGATAACCTAATCCGTGACTGACACATTCTATAAACCTTTTTCATCCTAAGCTGATTGATTTATGCCAAGTTAAACAATTCTATAGAAGCTTAAGTATTTACTTTACAAACAAAAAGTGGCCTATCCCAGAATGTTTGGAATGTGGCCCAGTCCAAAGTTCACAGTGGGCTACTGCAAGTAACCCAGCCGCATTCTTTCAACAAAATGGCTGTCTTCTAAAACTATATTCTACAATTTACACCTTCAATAAATCCTAAGATCATGACCCAGAAGCCTGTGACCAATACTAAGGCTCTTAGATGTGACACGAGTTTAAATTACAAGTTGTGTGAAAGCCAAAACTGCAGTTTGTGGAAGAATGGGAGCAATGAACTTCTTAAGTTAGCTTGTGTTTGTCCCAATCTCAGAGTTTCTATGTTTTGAGCTCACAGGAGTTTAATCTGGTTAGTGCTGAGTAGAAAGGGGGAGGAAATGGGGTCAAATAGCTCCCGAATGTATCCTAGTGGTCTCAGGGTCAATGGCCCTTCCTGATCCCTAATGCTCAGTGGGCCTCCGTGGCTGGCTCCCAACACATGTCAATTTTGTGCTGATGGACAGCAGGGCCATTGGTGTTTATTATTGGACATTAGATCTCATAAGGAGTGGGCAACTTAGATGCCTTGCATGCACAGTTCAAAATAGGGCTAACTCTCCTGTGAGAATCTAATGCCACACTTGATCT
>NW_007203748.1:0-501 GCF_000164805.1 Carlito syrichta | reverse complement strand
TTCCATTCCATTCCTCTCCATTGCATTACATTCCTCTCATTCCCATTCCATTCCATTCCACTCGTTTTCATTCAATGACATTCCTTCTTTCTCCAATCCTTTCCTTTCCATTCCATTCAATTCCATTCCGCTTCATTCGATTCCATTCCTCTCCTTCCCATTCCATTGTTCTCCATTCCATCCATTAATCTCCATTCAATTCCATTCCGTTCCTCTCCTTCCTATTCTATTGTTCTCCATTCTATCCATTCCTCTCCATTCCATTCCATTCCATTGTTCTCTATTCATTCCATTCCATTTCATTCCACTGCATTCCATCCCATTCTATTCATTTCCATACCCCTCCACTTTATTCCTTTCGTGTCCATTCCACTCCCCTCCAATTCTCCCATTCTATTTCTCTCCATTCCATTCCATTACTAGACGTTCCCTTCCTCTCCTTTCCATTCCACTCCATTTCTCTCCAGTCCTGTCGTCTCCATTTCATTCCTTTTCCATCCT
>NW_007203747.1:0-692 GCF_000164805.1 Carlito syrichta | reverse complement strand
TTGGAGTCAGGGTGGTCAGAAGGATGCTTGTGTGGAGATAGATGTCAGCAGACCTGGCCCCAGAGGGCTGATGCACCCACTGTTGTAAATAGAATGTTTTCTTAATGAAGCTTCCGCTATTGTTTAGTATCCAGTTTAGCAAACCTATTTTGAGTGCCTGCTGGGAGTCAGACACATTATTAGGGTACAAATTTGCATATGTTGGGGGAAATCCTGCAGGGAGCAGTCCACCCCCTCCCATCCCACCCCCAGAAGAAGGGGCAAATACATACAACTATCTGTATGCAAAACAAAAACAAAGAAAGAAATGAAAACAAAATCTGGTAGACAGGCCCATTCCACTAGATTGTTGGGGAAATGCATTCTGGGACAGTCCTTCTGAGGCCGGCTTGACCGGCTCCATCAGAGTTGGGTTTTTTTTTTTTTTAATGGATGCATAATAGATATACATAGATGAGAAAGGACAGGCTAAGGTCGTGAAGGATCAGTCTGCCCCTCACCACAACGGGTTCTAGGGAGGCTGTGGGAAGGCTCCTCAGGCCAGCTTCCAGTGTCCTTGTCCCTGATACTAAATGCTGCATTGTACAGTGGCAGTGAGGGGAATCATTGGAGCCTTGTAGTGAGAAGCTAACTTTATTTCATCACAGGAAACTTGTTGCCTAGACTCTTTCAAAGTAAGGTATTATGAGAAT
>NW_007203746.1:0-672 GCF_000164805.1 Carlito syrichta | reverse complement strand
TTGTTGGGGAAATGCATTCTGGGACAGTCCATTTGAGGCCGGCTTGACCGGCTCCATCAGAGTTGGGTTTTTTTTTTTTTTCTAATGGATGCATAATAGATATACATAGATGAGAAAGGACAGGCTAAGGTCGTGAAGGATCAGTCTGCCCCTCACCACAACGGGTTCTAGGGAGGCTGTGGGAAGGCTCCTCAGGCCAGCTTCCAGTGTCCTTGTCCCTGATACTAAATGCTGCATTGTACAGTGGCAGTGAGGGGAATCATTGGAGCCTTGTAGTGAGAAGCTAACTTTATTTCATCACAGGAAACTTGTTGCCTAGACTCTTTCAAAGTAAGGTATTATGAGATAGAAGATGAAGAGACAGGGAAATACTCAATGGCTGCTTTAAATAGGTGGACGAGCAACTGAAAACCATAGAGTAAAAGATAGGCAGGCAGCTGCAAAATTTACCTTGCTGAAATTACTTCATATATATATATGAATATATATGTATGCATATGGCAACTATCAAATGGAAAAAAAATCTGAAAAGTCAATATGGTCCAGAAAAACAAAAATCAACTGCTATGATGCCAGGGACTCAAAGGCACTTCCCCAAAGATTAATTTGGAACTAGAAAGTAACATTTGTTGCTGGTTTTTTTTAAATGATGGTAGAGGGCTTAATCTTGTA
>NW_007203745.1:0-815 GCF_000164805.1 Carlito syrichta | reverse complement strand
TATTTTGGTGATCTGGATTCTTCTGCTGAAATTAGTGTTTTTGTGTTCTTGCTTTTCCAGGTTCCTTATTTGACTTGTTAGGCTGTCAATTTGTGATCCTTCCATTTTCTTCATGTGCGTTTGTAGGGATATAAAATCCCCTCTTACTACAGTTTTCATGGCATCCCAGAGATTTTGGTAAGATGAGTCTTCATTTTTTTTTTGTTTCCAGGTAACTTTTGATCTCTGTTTTGATTTCATCATTGACCCAGGAGTTCTTTAGCATCATGCTGTTTAGTGTCCATGTCTTTGTGGGTTTTGGGGGGACCTTGTTGCTATTAATGTTTATTTTTATTCCACTGTGGAATGAGAAGGTGCAAGGTAAAATTGCGGTCTTTTTTTAGTTTGCTTATCCTGTGTTTTATGGCCAAGTATGTGGTTGATCTTAGAATATATTCCATGTGGTGATGAGTAGAATGTGTATTCTCTGGTCTTTGGATGGAGTGTCCTGTAGGTATCAATTAAGTTCATTTGGTCAAGTGTCACATTGAGGTTCCAGATCTCATTGCTGATTTTTTGTCCTGATGATCTGTCTAGGGTTGTGAGTGTGTATTAAAGTCTCCAGTTATGATGGTGTTAGAGTCAATATCTTCCTTCAGTTTTCCTAGAAGTTGCTTTATGAATGTTGGTGCACCTAGGTTGGGTGTATATATGTTTAAGATAGATATTTCTTGTTGGTGGAGTGAACCTTTTATCTTTATGTAGTGGCCCTCTGTATTTTCTTTTATTTTTGATAGCTTAAATGGTATTTTGTCTGAAATTAGGATCGCGAATCC
>NW_007203744.1:0-422 GCF_000164805.1 Carlito syrichta | reverse complement strand
AAAACTCCTC
This sequence comes from Carlito syrichta, assembly GCF_000164805.1. Classification (NCBI taxonomy): domain Eukaryota; kingdom Metazoa; phylum Chordata; class Mammalia; order Primates; family Tarsiidae; genus Carlito; species Carlito syrichta. The sequence goes on along the minus strand of NW_007203744.1, from coordinate 412 downwards.
TGTGATTGGTGGCCCAGACTGTACCCTTTTTTGATGGTGTCACTGTGATTTGTCCTCCTCTGTGATGGGTGACACAGTGACTAGCTCCTCTGTGTTATGGTGCCCCAGTTTCTCTCTGTCTTCTGTGTTGTTTCTCCCAGTGACAGTTTTTGTTTTTTTTGTTTTTTTGCTGATGGGTGCACCAGCAACATCCTTATTCTCTGATTGATGCTCCAGTGATTGACTCGTCTCTTTAATAGTTGCCCCATAATTGGCACTTCTCTGTGATGGATACTGTGGTGATTGGCCCTTCTCTCTTATCAGTGCTCCAGTGACTGGACCACCTTTGTGCTCAATGCCCCAGTGACTGGCCCTTCTCCATAATGAGCGTCTTTCTGGCTATCCTCTTCTCTCATGGGTGCTCCAGTGACTG
>NW_007203743.1:2450-7804 GCF_000164805.1 Carlito syrichta | reverse complement strand
TGAGAATGGGGTACTGCCATATGGGTAGGGGTTAGCAGACATGATATTCCACCTTTAATGGTACCTCTAGAATGTTAGAACAGAACAATTTTCTGAGTGGCCATGTATTGACCCAGTTTTCTCCTGTCTCTTGCTTGTAGTTCTCAAGAATAACTGTAGAATGTTCTGGGAATACAATATCTTGAGAAAGGAAGGAGCTGTTGGAAACAGCCCTAGCCTCATCCCTGTCGCTCCCAGGGAATGTAACATCTTGAGTTAGAAGAGTAGCTGTCCGGGACAGCCCACACTGTGTTCCTCTCTCCCCTGGAAGCAGGATGTCCTTCACAGCTTTCCCCAGCGAGTCACATGGCCTCTGAGGTATATAACCTATGGCAGCCTGTCTTTAGGGGTCCCTCATCTGTTTTCTTGTACGAGGTCATGGCAGCAGAGGCCTGAGCATAACACTTTCATTAGGCTCTCCCAAGCTGTGACCACCGCAGGCAACCTGACGAGTGCTGAGGTACATGCAGTCAAAACTCCATCCACTCGGAGCAGACTTCTTGAGTCTCAGGAGACCAGCTCATTAGGATTATTTTGTTTCTTGCTGCCTATCTAAGTCACAAGCCCACTTCACATAACTTGTTGCATGTGAGTGTGCTCTGTCTTATCAGACACTTCAGACCAGGATGCAGTGGGAGGAAAGGTCTGGATTCCTGTTCCTGGTGGTTGGCATGGTGATGATCTCTGCTGTCTTCCACCAGTGGGAGTCTTCCCTTGGGACTGGTTATTAGTGATCCTGCTTCACAAAATTGGCACTGTGAGCAAGGTCTGCTCTGACAAAACCATGACTTTCTGCTGAAGTGGGACAAGCAGCAGGGAGGGTTATGAGGAAGGAATGGTGATGAGTGGGACATGGCCTTACCTCCCAGCCCCAAGTAGAGGTGAGGAGCTGGCTGCATGGACTGAGGCAGGAGTAACGGAATGTATGTACGGGGGAGAAGTGCATGATCCCCTGATTGTTGGACACATTATATGGTCACTCATTCTTGGGCCTGAGAGCTCAGGAAGTGGGTATTCAGCTAGATCTTGAGGCACCTAAGAAGGGATGATGTTCTGAGACCCCTGGGACATCTGAGAGGGAACCACCCCCTGCAATGTGGGCCTTCGCAGACAGGGAGACTCACTCTGAAGGGCAGTGGAGGAAGACCAGAGAAGTCTCACACAGCCTGGCTTGTGCGTTTGCTTAGTAAAAGGACACCACAGATCCAGATGACTTGAGCTGAATGGCGCAGTTAGAAATGGGACCGAGGTCTTTGAGTCCCCACTGAAGGCCAATGGCCCTTACTCTTGCCAAAAAAAAGGAGAAAGGAAAAGGATACAGATTTGGGGGGCTTCTTGAACCTGAGAGCCCATAACACAATATTTTCAGGTCCTCTTAGTGAAAAAAATTAAACTGATGGCAACTGGAGGTTTGGGGATGAATGTGGTAACCCGTGGGGCTTATCTGCTTCTGGGTGGAGTCCTTGGGACCACTTTGAGTGCTGATGATCATGGTTACCATCACTGAGTGCATCATAGGCCTTGACATTTTGGTTGCTGGTGGAGTAGAATATTATTGCCCCCTGAGGGGTATGTCCCTTCACCAGTAAGAATTCAAGCCATAGCTGTCATGTCCACTCCTGCCTGCCACCTATACTACCCAAGGCATTACTACATGTTAAATGGAGAACAGGAAATTACTTGGTTAATTCAAAACTTGCTGCAAATAAAAATGTTACAAGCCGGGCTCGGTGGCTCAGCCTGTAATCCCGCGCTTTTGGGAGGCTGAGGTGAGTGGATTGCCTGAGCCCGCGGGTTCGAGACCCGCCTTGGCAACGAGACCTCATCTCTACAATAAATAAAAAAATCAGCCAGGCATGGTAGCGCATGCCTGTAATTCCGGCTACTTGGAGGCTGAGGCGGAAGGATCGCCAGAACCCAGCAGGTCGAGGCTGCGGTGGCCGGGAGCGGCCACTGCACTCCAGTCTGGGCGACAGAGTGAGACTCCAACTCAAAAAAAAAAAAAAAATGTTACAAGCTATCTTGACACAATATTATTGCCCAGTTTGGCTGGTCAAAAGGCTTTTGGGGCATAGAGACTAACAATGAATCACCCTAGTCTAAATGCCAAGGCTGCCCAGGCTGGAAGCCAAAAAGATGTCTCAGATAAAGTCAAGTAAAAATGTCTAACCTTGATGGTATTAACTAATTAAAAAGAGGCCCGGCAGCTGGTAGGGCTTTTAGGATATATACCTCACTTGAGTGTTCTTTTGGCCCCTTATTCAAAGTAACAAACAAAGCCACCAATTTTGAACAGGGAACTTTGCAAAGACAAGCCTTAGAAGTCATCAAGGTATGGCCCAGGCACTGACTTTAAACTTTCAGAGGCTGTTAGCCCTGTGGACTTACAGGTATCCACAATTCATGCCTGCTGATCAGAGTCTATTTCAACAGAAGACAGCCACTGGGGTACACCATGCTTTCATTTTGGACACAGAAGTTGCCTGAAGCAGCTGCCCAGTATGTCTCTGCTGAATGTCAACTCCTTGCTTGCTATTGGGCACTGATGGGGACTGAGCATCCTATGGCCAGAAGGCCACATGTGACACTGCAGCTGAACCACCTGTCTCACTTGGGCACTCACAAACCCCACCTGTAAAACTAGCAGGTTCAACAGTCATCAGTTATCAAATGGAAGTGGTACATTCAGGACTGGGTCCAGCCAGGAATCCAGAGACCACCAGGCTTGTTAAAAGAGTTTAGGAGATGCTTTGGCTCCTCCTGTGGCTACCTGGAGCCCAAGATCCAGAGACAAGCCCACTGATGGTATGACATGGTTTACTGATGGCTCTGTGAAACAAAAAAAAGATGAGTCCACTAGGCTGTAACTGCCATTGGCCACGGGATGGCCATCTTTTGACTTAGATGACATGGACCTTCCATTTGTGGGCCCAACTACATGCAATTGTGATGGCCATCCAAGCCACCTCTACCACCATATCTCGCAACATTTTGACCAACTCATGGGCCATTTCTAACAAACTAGCCATCTGGTCAGAAGAATGGCAACTAAGTGACCGAACTGTTAATGGATCCCTTGTATTATGGCCACAGGGTTATGGCAACAGCTTGCAGCCTAGAAGGAGCAAATACATGTCACTCATGGGAAGCTGAGACTACCACAGCTCCCGTTGAGAGGAATTTATGTTTCTTTGGATACGTTATGGGACTTAACTCTAGCTAAGGAAGATCCTTCATTGACCAAGCAACAGGATGGGTACACTCTCATTCAATAAGATGGGGTTGCCATGTTCCCTGTTAGCTGCATGCCAGTGGAGCTATTGAATGATGGAATATCTGGCTCACATAACAGTGGAAAAGGACATCAAAACAGCCCATTAGTGTACCTCCTGACTAGGGCAGTGTGGGCATTCCAGTGCAAAAGAAGCATGGTACTTCAGGGAATGTTGGGAAACAGAGCTTGATGGGAGAGAAGTGGATTAGGCTGCCACCTGACTGGACTGAGCCTTGAAATCCTCGTCTCAGTGTTCCCAACCATTCTTTTTCCATCTTCCCTTCAGAACACACATCCAGTAGTTGGATTTGCTGCCTGGGCCACCACAGTATTTCAAGCAGGGCCCCCTTCAACTCTAATCTGCAGGTGCTACTTCTCCTAGTGCCTCCCTTCTATGGGATCCTTAGGAGTGGGAGGGTGTTAGGGTCCTTTGAATGGCACTGGGGACATCTGATCTTTCTAGTCAGATGAGTGACATTACAGACGTGTCAAATTTATACAAGACGTGACCTCCCTTCATGGCCTGGACAACTTAAGTTGAAAGGTCTAGGCCAAGCAACAAGGGCAACAGGTGCCCAGGTCGGAGGCAGGGGCTGGGACATACAGACTGGGTTACCACACCACCTCAGCCCAATGCCTGTCTGGTGGTGGGGCCCTGGGACTTTGGGAGAGGGGCACTAACCTGTTCATCTGTTTTTTTCTACAAGGTCATGGCAGCAGAGGCCTAAGCATAACACTTTCGTTAGGCTCTCCCAAGCTGTGACTACCGCAGGCAACCTGACGAGTGCTGGGTCTGCCATGCGAACCTTGTTCTGTCACAATCCACAAAGACCCTCTCGTCTTGCAAGCGGTAAACTACACCAGCATTCCTAACAAGTGTGAGGCTCTGACACCTGCCACTTGGGAGGGAGCTAGAGGTGCCCCGTTTTGCTTAACTGACTCTGGCAAAGCATCACAACCACAACTAACAAAACCTTGATGGGATAGAACTTTGATGCAACATGGCCCTTTGGCTACCAGGACCAGAAGTGTCCCAGCAAAGATGACAAAAACAAGGACTGTATGAATGCTAGTCCTCTACATAGGGGATTCATGAGCAATATTGTATGGGAAACACGGAGCTCATGCAACTATGAATGAGGCCAGGCTGGTGAATGCCAAGGCCTCCATGCCCATAAACAGCTCACTCACTGAACAGTAAAACCAGGGAGGGGATGCTGTGTGCACCTGAGGGCCACATCTTTCTCTGAGGGCAACTATCCTAACATGTCCATCCTAAATATGGGATGAGCAACATCTTGCCTGGAAAGCTGAGAGATGATAGGATTTTACACACTGTGTATGCTGGTGTGTTCCTAGATATCACCGCTGGAAATGAGGTGTACCACTATGCCAGCATCATAAAGCTGTATACCAACAGGCTTACTAGGGACCTGCCTTGAGGAGTGGCTGACACTGGGATTTTGTCCTTTGTGAGAGCTTTGGTACCTTGCATAGGAGTCAGTGCTGAAAGAAAGAAAGAAAGAAAAAGAAAGAAAGAAAGAAAGAAAGAAAGAAAGAAAGAAAGAAAGAAAGAAAGAAAGAAAGAAAGAAAGAAAAAGAAGCCTGTCCCTGGCCATAGCAAATATTTCTTCCTCCACTGCCACTGCCACTGCTGTGACAGCCCAAAAGGCACCCCTCATCGCCCTTGAGAAGGTTGTTTTAGACAACAGAATTGCTCTAGACTTTCTGTCAGCCCAGAAACATATACCATTGCCAACACCACCTGCTCTACACCTCAGGCAATGTGGAGACACTGAAAGAGGAGATCTGGAAGCAGGTCTTCTGGCTGCAGACAGTGGGGACATCTGAAGGATCTCTCCTTGGTCTCTCTGGTACAAATTCTTATCTGAGTCACTGGGACCTGGGTAGGTCTCTGCTCAGGCAGGTCTGGCCATCCTGCTTGTGGTTATAGCCCTGCTGGGTCTAGTGAAATGTATTCTGGCTATGACTCAAGATGGCACACCAAGATTGTGTCAGTCAAGATGTCACATCTACCTGA
>NW_007203743.1:0-923 GCF_000164805.1 Carlito syrichta | reverse complement strand
TCAAAAGTGCACTCTTGGAACCTGCACTCTTATAAGTCTATTTTAACTGGTCAACCCACCATAAGCATTTGCAAAAGAGTAAACTATGAGACAGCTGAGGATGGAGCACTGCCCTAAACTCTTCATCCCATTCGTCCTATGTCCTTTCCTGTCACTGATTCAAAGCCTGACTCAGACCCAGGAGCTTCTTTTCCAGCACTTGGCCATAATGGAAGGGAAATTATGGCTTCTCCTGCTACACCACAGCCTCTAGATGCAATATTCCTTCACTCACTTCTTCAACAGCATACAATTAACAAGCCTGGAAGGGCTGAAGGCTTGTAGGGCACATCAGGACGGCTAATGGGGACACCTTGAGGGATGAGCAGCTTCTGCAAGTAAGCAATTTCTATGCTCAGACACTAGGGTAGCGTTCTCAGGAGCTAGGGCTATTCCTTTTTCTCCTCTCTCCCTTCCTCTTCACATCCCACAAGGGAACACACAGGAAAAGTTGTACCCCAGAAAAATGTGTCCCTGGGCCTTCAGAGCCCTGGGATGAAGTAGGGTATCATTCTCAGGAAGCAGCTGCAGACATCAGATTCTCCCACACTCCCTGCCCTGGATCATCTGTTCTGTCCTTTAAAGTGGGAGCAGTATTTTTGTCTAAAGAACCAAGTTCCAAGATTGACTAAAATATTATCATATCCAGAATATTGCACTCATCTGTTCACCCAACGGATATATATTGAGCAATATTTATAGGCTAGTTTCTGAGGATGCTAAAGACATAATTCCTGCTTACAAGTTGCTCACCATTTAGCGAGGGGGATAAATGGCTTCAGCATTAAGTACTATGGTACAGTTCTGTATACAAGGCCTGGAATGTGGAGGTCAGGGGAAGTTTCTCAAAGAAAACAACCCTGGCTTAGTCTTTTATATATATA
>NW_007203742.1:0-890 GCF_000164805.1 Carlito syrichta | reverse complement strand
GCTTTTTTTTTTTTTTTTTTTTTTTTGCTGAGGATTGTTCTGACTATTCTTGGTTGTTTATGTTTCCATATGAATTCCTGTATTGTTTTTTCTAGCTCTGAAAAAAATGTTGCTGGTAATTTGATGGGTATTGCATTAAATCTGTAAATTGCCTTAGGTAAAATGGACATCTTCACAATGTTGATTCTTCCAATCCATGAACATGGGATATTTGTCCACTTGTTTGTGTCATCTTTGATTTCTTTGAACAGTGTTTTGTAATTTTCATTGTAAAGGTCTTTCACGTTTCTGGTTAGGAAGATGCCAAGGTATTTCTTTTTTTTTTGTGGCTATTGTGAATGGAATTGTGCTTTTTATTTGGGTTTCTGTTTGTTTATTATTGGTGTAAAGAAATGCGATTGCCACCAGGCTCGGTGGCTCAATCTGTAATCCCGCGCCTTTGGGAGGCTGAGGTGAGTGGAATGTCTGAACCCGCGGGTTCGAAACCCGCCTGGGCAACTTGGCGAGACCTCATCTCTACGATAAATCAAAAATGAGCCAGGTGTGGTAGCGCGCACCTGTAGTTCCAGCTACTTGGAAGGCTGAGCGGAAGGATCACCGGAGCCCAGCAGGTCGAGGCTGCGGTGGCCGGGAGCGGCCACTGCACTCCAGTCTGAGTGACAGAGTGAGACTCCAACTCAAAAAAAAAAAGAAATGCAATTGTCTTTTGCCCATTTATTTTATATCCTGAGACTTTGCCAAAGTCCTTTATCAGTGTAAGGAGGTTTTTGAGAGATTCTCCTGGGTTTTCAAAGTACACAGTCATGTCATCTGCAAAGAGAGATAGTTTAACTTCCTCTTTTCCTATTTGAATACCCTTGATTGCCTTCTCTTCTCTGATTGCTCTAGCC
>NW_007203741.1:0-735 GCF_000164805.1 Carlito syrichta | reverse complement strand
GCAAGCTGGCTTGCCAGCTGACTTAACTAGCTAACTACCTACCTAGCCAGCAGGCTAGCCAGCTGACAACTAGCTGACTTGAAAAGCTAGCCTGCAGGCTTTCAAGCTGACTTATCTAGCTAGCTACCTACCTAAACAGCTCTCTAGAAAGCTGACTAAGCTAGCTGACTTAACTAGCTAGCCATTGGCTAGCCAGCTGGCTTAAGTCGAAGATATCACAAGCTATCCATGTAACTATCTAGCTGACTTAGCTATCTAAGTTAGCTTCCTACCTTGCCAGTTGGCTAGCCAGCTCTCTTAACTGACTGAATTAACCAGCTAGCCAGCTGGCTAGCCAACAGACTTAACTGCCTCACTACCTAGCTAGAGAGCTGGCTAACCAGCTGACTTAATTAGGTGAATTAACTAGCTAGCTTTTAGCTAGAAAGTTGACTTAAATAGTTAGCTAAGTAGCTTGCTACCTCGCTATCCAGCTATTTAAACAGTTAGCTAACTAGCTAGCTACATAGCTAACAAGTTTACTTAAATAGTTACCTGCCTAGCTAACTAGCTGTCTTAACATGCTAGATAACTAGTTAGCTTACTCGTTATCTAATGTGCTAGCTAGCTGACTTAGTCATCTGACTTATATCGTTAGCTAACAAGCTTCCTAGTTGGCTCAAGCAGCTGACAACTTGTTAGCTAACTAGCTAGCTAGCTGACTCATTCAGCTGACTTAACTCATTAGCTAATCAG
>NW_007203740.1:0-330 GCF_000164805.1 Carlito syrichta | reverse complement strand
TCTTAACATGCTAGATAACTAGTTAACTTACTCGTTATCTAATGTGCTAGCTAGCTGACTTAGTCATCTGACTTACATCGTTAGCTAACAAGCTGCCTAGTTGGTTCAAGCAGCTGACAGCTTGTTAGCTAACTAGCTAGCTAGCTGACTCATTCAGCTGACTTAACTCATTAGCTAATCAGCTAGCTAGACTACTCAGCCAGCTGACTCAAACCATTTGCTAAATAGCTAGCTAGCTGACTCAACCAGCTGACTTAACCAGTTAGTTAACTCGCTAACTACATGTCTCAACCTGCTGACTTAATCTGTTAGCTAACTAGCTAGCTAACG
>NW_007203739.1:0-1406 GCF_000164805.1 Carlito syrichta | reverse complement strand
GGATGGATGGAATAGAATGGAGAGGTATGGAATGGTAAGGAGAGTAAAGGAATGGAATGGAATGGAGACGAATGATGGGTTGGAGACAAATGGAATGGAAAGGATGGAATGGTGTAAAACTGAATGAGGAGGAAGGAATGGATTGGATCATAGAGTAATGGAATGGAATAGAGGGGAATGGAATGGAGAGGGATGGAATGGAATGGAATTGAGAGAAATGAAATGCAATGGAATGGAATGTAGAGGAGAATGGAATGGAATGTAGAGGAATGGAACAGAATGGAATCAAGAGGAATGGAGGGGAAGGTGAAGTATGGAGAAGTAGGGAGAGGAAAAGAATTGAATGGAATGGAATAGAATTCAGTGAAATGGATTGGACTGTAGAGAAATGCAATGGAGTGGAATGGAACCTATCGGAATGGAATGGAGATTAATGGAATGGAAAAGAATGGAATGTAGAGGAATAGAATGGAATGCAGAGAAATAGAATGGAGAGGAAAGGATTGGAATAGAATGGAGAGGTATGGAATGGCATAGGATTAGTATGGAATGGATTGGAATGGAATGCACTGGAATGGAGTGGAATTGAGAGGAATGGAATGGAATGAAGAGAAATGGATTAGAATTAGAGGAATGGAATGGAATGGAAAGCAATGGAATGTAGAGCAGGGAATAGAGAGGAAAGGAGAGGAATTGAATGGAATGGAGTGGAATGGAATAGAGAGGAGTGCAATGGAATGAAGTGAAATGGAGTAGTTTGCTATGGAAGGGACTCGTATGGAATGCACTGAAATGGTTAGAAATGGAATGAAGAGGAACGGAGAGGAATGGAATGCAATAGACAGCAATGTAGAGGAATGGAATGGAATGGAACAAAATGGAATAGAATGCAATGGAGTACAGAGGAAAGAAGAGGTATGGACTCAAGAGGAATACATTGTAATGGAATGGAGATAAATGGCATGAAATGGAGAGAATCAGAATGGAATGGAATCAGTGTACAGCAATGGAATGGAATGTAGAGTAAGGGAATGTAATTGATAGAAATAGAATGGAGATGTAAAGAATGGAATGGAGAGGAACGGAATGGGGAGGAATGGATTGCTGAGGAAGGGAATGGTGAAGATTAGAATGCAATGAAATGGAGTGGAATAGAACGGAATGCATTGGAATGGAATGGAGTGGAGTAGAATGGAATAGAGTGAAATGGAATGCAAAGAAGAGCAATGAATAATGGAATAGAATGCAGAAAAATGGAAGTTAATGGAGAGTAATGGAAATAAATGGAGAAAAATGGAAAAGAATGGAATGGAATGTACAGGAAAGAATTGTAATGAAGAGGAATGAAATGGGATGGGATTGAAGAAAATGGATTGGAATGGAATGGAAAGCTATGGAGATGTGTG
>NW_007203738.1:0-682 GCF_000164805.1 Carlito syrichta | reverse complement strand
CTCGACCTGCTGGGCTCCGGCGATTCTTCCGCCTCAGCCTTCCAAGTAGCTGGAACTACAGGTGCGCGCTACCACGCCCGGCTAATTTTTGACTTATTTTAGAGATGAGGTCTCGCCAAGTTGCCCAGGCGGGTCTCGAATCTGCGGGCTCAGGCAATCCACTGACCTGAGCCTCCCAAAGGCGTGGGATTACAGGCTGAACCACCGAGCCCGGCTAATTGCATTATCTCATTTATTTATTTATTATTATTACAATTTTATTTAATATAGAAACAAGTTCTCACTATGTTGCCCAGGCTGGAATTGAACTTCTGGGCTCAAGTGTTCCTCTTGCCTTGGCCTTCCAACAAGCTGGGATTACAAATTTGAACCACTGTGCCTGGCCCAGTGGCATCAGTTTAAAATGAAGACTACAGTGATTCATTTTTTTTTTTTTTGAATTGGAGTCTCACTCTGTCGCCCAGACTGGAGTGCAATGGCCGCTCCTGGCCACCACAGCCTCGACCTGCTGGGCTCCAGCAATCCTTCCGCCTCAGCCTTCCAAGTAGCCGGAATTACAGGCATGCGCTACCACGCCCGGCTGATTTTTTGATTTATTGTAGAGATGAGGTCTCGCCAAGTTGCCCAGGTAGTTCTCGAACCCGCGGGCTCAGGCAATCCACTCACCTCAGCCTCCCAAAGG
>NW_007203737.1:0-759 GCF_000164805.1 Carlito syrichta | reverse complement strand
CTTCTATGTCCTGGATTTGGGCTTTTATTTTGGTGATCTGGATTCTTCTGCTGAAACTAGGGTTTTTGTGGTCTTGTTTTTCCAGCTTCTTTAGGTGGCTTGTTAGGTTGTGAATTTCTGTTCCTTCCATTTTCTTCATGTGTGTTTGTAGGGATATAAACTCCCCTCTTACTACAGCTTTCAGGGCATCCCAGAGATTTTGGTAAGATGTTTCTTCATTTTCATTTGTTTCCAGGTGTCTTTTGATCCCTGTTTTGATTTTGTCATTGACCCAGGAGTTGTTTAGCATCATGCTGTTTAGTGTCCATGTCTTTGTGGGTTTTGGGGGAACTTTATTGGTGTCAATGTTTATTTTTATTCCACTGTGGTCCGAAAGATGTTTGGTAGAATTTCAGTCCTTTTAAATTTGCTTATGCTTGATTTATGGCCGAGTATGTGGTCGATCTTAGAATATGTTCCATGTGGTGGTGAGTAGAATGTGTATTCTGTGGTCTTTGGATGGAGTGTTCTGTAGGTATCAATTAAGTCCATTTGGTCCAAAGTCACATTGAGGTTCCGGATCTCCTTGCTGATTTTTTGTCCTGATGATCTGTCTAGGGTTGTGAGTGGGGTATTAAAGTCCCCAGTTATGATAGTGTTAGAGTCGATATCTTTCTTTAGTTTCCAAGAAGTTGCTTTATGAAAGTTGGTGCACTTATGTTGGGTGCATATACGTTTAGGATAGATATTTCTTGTTAATGGATTGAGCCTTTTTATCAT
>NW_007203736.1:0-1053 GCF_000164805.1 Carlito syrichta | reverse complement strand
GGCGCGGGCGCCTCCTAGTACCAGTGATCCCGTGTCCCTGCCCTCCCGCTGCTGGCTGGGGTCACTGGGGGGCTGACGTGGGGAGTCCTGGGTGTCCTTTTCCAGGGCGGCGCCAAAAGGGGTGGCGGAGCCAGAGTTGAAAAGCCGGGGTGCAACCGGCAGGTGGCGCCGTTCTCGGGGCGTCAGGTCTCCCATCCAAGGGCTCGGCGGCAGCGTCCCTGCTTAGCTTCCCAGCCGGTGGGGCATCCTGCGCCTGCGCGCCATGAAGCGCCCCGCCGCCCGGGTCGCCGAGGGCGCGCCTTCAAGGGCCGGCTCCGCGGAGTGCCCCACAGGGCCCCAGGAGGCCCGTCGGCAGGGCGCCGGGAGAGACGGGCGTGCGGGCCATCCCGTGGGAGCGCGGAAGCCGAGCCCTTCGGGACACAGACACCCTCCCGCCTGTCAGCCGGCGGCCGGATCACCTCCCCCGCAGCCAGCCCCACCCCGAAAGGCACACACGTGCACACGCACACGCTCAGGCACGCCCGCAGAGACTTGGAGGGCGAACCCTCCCCTGGGAGAGAGACAGAGAGAGAGGACAAAGCAGGACAGCAAAAAATGAGAAGACGTGACAGTGGCTCAGACACACATAAATACAAAGAGAAAAAGAGACGCAGCGCAGAGAGAAACAGGCAGAAAGACACAGAGAGACAGGAAAGAAAGAGAGACAGTCTTTGGGGCTGTCTCCCAAGGGCACTCGGAGCTTCCGGATTCAAAGGGAGATGCCTGCGCTCCGCCAGCACAAACTGGAAGGGTTGACCTGGTGACAGTTCCCAAGTCTTCCCATGTCTTCCCAAAGGATGATCCCAACACGCCCAGCGTGCGGCAGGCGAAGGCCAGAAGCCTCCAGTGAGCTGCCCTCCCCTGCGTGGCCTCCAGTCCCAAGACTCACAGGGTCCGCCCTCCACGCCAGGCGCTTGGATCCAAAGAGATCCGTCCTATCCAGCGGTTGTGTGACCTTGGAGGTCGTCGTCGCTGGCGCCGATCGAACATCTGGCACCCCCAGAGCCATCCTGA
>NW_007203735.1:0-1198 GCF_000164805.1 Carlito syrichta | reverse complement strand
TCCCATCCAAGTGCTCCCCAGGAGCCACCCTGCTTAGCTTCCCAGCCTGTGGGGCATCCTGCGCCTGCGCGCCAGGAAGCGCCCTGGCTGTGATGGCACCGATGGCGCCTTCAGGAGCCCGCTTGGTTGAGTGCCCAACATGGCCTCCGAATGCCTGTCAGCAGGGCGCCAGGAGAGACAGGCGTGCGGGACACCCCGTGGGAAAGCGGTAGCCGAGCCCTTCGGAACACAGACACCCTCCCACTTGTCAGGCGGCAGCTGGATCACCTACCCCGCAGCCACCCCCACCCCGAAAGGCTAAAGTATTGCCTCTATTACTTATCATAACAGCCTTAAGTGCCATATTTTACAGATATTTATACTACACTAAGCAAGCAATTGGAGATGACCAATATTATTTGGACAACAAAAGTGATCTAATCTGGTCTGGTGGCTCAGCCTGTAATCCCGCGCCTTTGGTTGGTTTTGGTGAGTGGGTTGCCTGAGCCCGCGCGTTCGAGACCCACTTGGGCTACTTGGCGAGACCGCATCTCTAAAATAAATTTAAAAATTATCCGGGTGTGGTAGCGCGCACCTGTAGTTCCAGTTACTTGGAATACTGAGGCGGAAGGATCGCCAGAGCCCAGCAGGTGGAGGCCGGGAGCGGCCACTGCACTTCAGTCTGGGTGACAGAGTGAGACTCCAGCACACACACACACACACACACACACACACACACACACACACACACACAAAAGTGATCTAGAGTGTGTTTTTGGAAAAGAAACCTGCAAGCAATGTGGAGGTCAGAATAAAAGCAAAAAGTGGAATCATGGAGAATTGACATACTCTTTCAAATATTCCTGAGTGGCCACGTGCTATGCCCAAAGCACAATTACGGAAGAGAAGAAGATTGAAAGCAACCATACGCTCTGCAATGTATTGTGGGGAACCAGTCAAAAGACAGCCACACAAACTATTTAAAATACAGATTTAAAAGGAGAATAATCTGTGATAGCAATGTATTTTGGGATATGACTTAGCTGTTCTGGCACCTATAACAGAAAGAAAGAAAGAAGGGGGGGGTAGAGACAAGGTGGGGAGGGAGGGAGGGAGAGAAGAAGAAAATGGAAGGAAAGAAAAGAACAGAAATGAAAAGAAAAAGAAAAAAGAAAAAAAACTATAGACTGGGTGGCATATAAACAAGTGAAATATATTT
>NW_007203734.1:0-518 GCF_000164805.1 Carlito syrichta | reverse complement strand
GACTAGCTAGGAAGCTAGCAGTATAAGTCAGCTAGTTATGTCAGCTAGCTAGCTAGTTAAATCAGCAAGTTAAGTCAGCTGGCTAGCTAGATAGCTAGCTAGGTAGCTAGCTAGTTAGGACATCTGACTAGCTAGGTAGCTAGCTGGTTAAGTCAGTCAGTTAGGTCAGATTTCTAGATAGTTAAGTCAGAGAGCTTAGTCAGCAGCCTAGCCAGTTGCCTAGCTGAGTAGCTTGCTATTTAAGTCAGCTGGATAGTCAGTTAGCTAGCTAGTTAAGTAACCTATTTAAGCAGCTCACTAGCCAGCTGGTTAAGTAGGTAGCTAAGTAGTTAAGTCAGCTGGCAAGACAGCGGGATATGTAGTTAGCTAGATAGTTAACTCAGCTGGCTATCCACCTGTCTAGCTATGTAGCTAGGCAGTTAGGTCAGCCTGCTAGCCAGCTGGCTAGCTACATAAGTCACCTAGTTAAGTCAGCTGGGTAGACAGCTGGCTAGCTAGTTAGCTAGATAGTTAAGTCA
>NW_007203733.1:0-690 GCF_000164805.1 Carlito syrichta | reverse complement strand
AGATTACAGGCTGAGCCACAATTTTTTAATAAATAAATTCTGGGTTTTTTAGGTCCCCATTATATGTATGTATGTATAGAAAAAAACAGTGTCTATACAATTTGGTACTCTCCGAGGTTTCAGACATCCACTGGGGGTCTTGCAACATGTCTCCCAAGAATAACGGGGGGCTACTATATACCAAACCACAACAGTGAAAAACGTTGATAGGGCAAGTACAAGTACATATGAAGACATTCTTCTGAATTCCCAGATCTCAAGAGCATCACAAATGCTCTTCTTATACCCTATTCTGTATCCACATTCTTTGTGTTTGATTGGATCCTTGAATTTTATTTCATTTTTCCTGTGACATCCTCCACACATGTATATATCTTTGGCTGTGGCTTTGAGGGTTGAACATCCTTCTGGGTGACCACTGTTAGTCCCCATACAGCACGGGGAAATTTCTCACCTCACTCATAATTAGTGAAATGAAAATTTCATCAATTAGACTGACAAAAACAAAAAAAACTAAAGGATACAGTGAATTAGTGAGAATAAGGAAAATGCTGCTTATATCGTGGTAGACTTGTAGATTATACCACTGCCATGGGAAAACTTTGGCAATACCAATTAAATGGAAAACGCATCTATCCTTAAACTCAGCAATTTAACTTCCATTAATTTTTCCTAGAGACATATTCTGCC
>NW_007203732.1:0-385 GCF_000164805.1 Carlito syrichta | reverse complement strand
ACATCAGGCCTGGGGCCAGCTTCCAGGTACGACTGGCAGGTTGACTTTACTGTCATGCCCTCGGTTTGCAACATCAAATACCTCCTCGTCTTGGTCGATACCTTTTCTGGATGGGTAGAGGCATACCCCACCACAAACAAATGAGCAGCAACTATAGGGTCCATCTTTGCCAATCACATAATTCCTAGGTTTGGTGTCCCTTTATCTCTCCAATCTGATAATGGACCTGAATTTACCTTGTGAGTGGTACAATCCCTAACAACTGACCTCCACATTAACTGTCATTTCCATATCCCATACCACCCACAATCATCTGGAAAGGTTAAGCGAGCCAATCGCACCCTCAAAGACACTCTCACCAAATTATCCCTTGAACTCCATTGAG
>NW_007203731.1:0-345 GCF_000164805.1 Carlito syrichta | reverse complement strand
TGTCTAGCTAGATATCGAGCTACTTAAGTCAGTTGGCTAGCCAGCTGGAAAGCTAATTAAATCAGCTAGGTAAGTCAGCTGACTAGCCAGCCAGCTAGCTAGGTAGAGAGCTAGTTAAGACAGCTGGCTAGCCAGCTAGCTAACTAGTTAATTAGCTGACTAGTAAAGTCAGTTTGATAGCCAGCTGCCTAGCTAGGTAGTGAGCTAATTAAGTCTGTTGGCTAGTCATCTGGCTAGCTGGTTAATTCATCTAGTTAAGATAGCTGGCTAGCAAACTGGCTAGGCAGGTAGCTAGCTAGTTAAGTCAGCTAGAAGACTACCTGGCTAGCTAGTGATGTCAGCGAG
>NW_007203730.1:0-346 GCF_000164805.1 Carlito syrichta | reverse complement strand
CTCAGGCAATCCACTCACCTCAGCCTCTCAAAGGCGTGGGATTACAGGCTGAGCCACCGAGCCCGGCTATTTATTTATTTATTTTTGAGTTGGAGTCTCATTTTTGTTGCCCAGGCTAGAGTTCAGTGGCACGCTCACAACCACCACAGCCTCGATCTGCTGGGCTCAGTTGATCTTTCCGCCTTGCCTTCCAAGTAGCTGGAACTACAGGCGCATGCCTCCATGCCTGGCTAATTTTTTGATTTATTGTAGAGATAAGGTGTCACCCTGTTACTCAGGCTGGCATTGAATCCCTGGGCTCAGGCAATGCTCTCGCCTCAGCCTCCCAAAGTGCTGGGATTACAGG
>NW_007203729.1:0-376 GCF_000164805.1 Carlito syrichta | reverse complement strand
GATTACAGGCTGAGCCACCGAGCCCGGCTATTTATTTATTTATTTTTGAGTTGGAGTCTCATTTTTGTTGCCCAGGCTAGAGTTCAGTGGCACGCTCACAACCACCACAGCCTCGATCTGCTGGGCTCAGTTGATCTTTCCGCCTTGCCTTCCAAGTAGCTGGAACTACAGGCGCATGCCTCCATGCCTGGCTAATTTTTTGATTTATTGTAGAGATAAGGTGTCACCCTGTTACTCAGGCTGGCATTGAATCCCTGGGCTCAGGCAATGCTCTCGCCTCAGCCTCCCAAAGTGCTGGGATTACAGGCTGAGCCACCGAGCCCGGCTGGAAGTGACATTTAAAGCCTGGCAGACAGCTAAGTTAAAAGATTATCAT
>NW_007203728.1:0-358 GCF_000164805.1 Carlito syrichta | reverse complement strand
CTGCTTCGCTCCCATTCCCATTTCCTTTACTCATTGTAATTAACTACACAGAGGCAACCTCCCGGGGGAGAACGGAGCCATCAGCTCTCAGAATTGAACCTGGAGCTTTGTCTTTTAGTTCCTCTCCACATAATACGACTCTCTTGGTGGTCGCTATGCAAACACATCCTGCATTCATTTGCAAACTGGGGAATATTTCATATTTTGAGGCTCAGATTAATGTTCCACCTCCCCAAAAGAGACACCGGTTGGGACTTCTTTTCAAACAATATCTGCGGGGGCCAGCCCCGCAAGGGTAGTGGGAAGTGTTGAAGGAGAGACGGATAGGCGAGCGACGAAGATCATATACCGTACACCT
>NW_007203727.1:0-360 GCF_000164805.1 Carlito syrichta | reverse complement strand
CCTCTGGGAAATTCTCCTTTGACACAGACCATCATCATCACATGCTTGATCATGGCACTTTTGGCCAGGATTGGTCACTCTCATCTTACCTGTTCATGTCGATCTACCAGATCATCCGGTCTCCAGCCCATCTACTGCCACTGTGTGGACTGTCACTGGTGCCTCCTTTATGTGACTTCCACGTGACTCTTGCAAACTTGGCCACAGACCTAAAGCCCAAGTAGCAAATAATACAGAACAGTGGTGCTCAACCCAGGCAGCCCATTAGAATAATCTGGACTGCTAAAATGTCTCCATGCTCAGGCCCTACTTAGACCAGTTAAATCAAAGTCTCTGGGGGAGCTGATGGGAACCCAATCT
>NW_007203726.1:0-803 GCF_000164805.1 Carlito syrichta | reverse complement strand
GGAAATTTCCTTTGACACAGACCATCATCATCACATGCTTGTTCATGGCACTTTGGCCAGGATTGGTCACTCTCATCTTACCTGTTCATGTCGATCTACCAGATCATCTGGTCTCCAGCCCATCCGCTGCCACTGTGTGGACTGTCACTGGTGCCTCCTCTATGTGACTTCCACGTGACTCTTGCAAACTTGGCCACAGACCTAAAGCCCAAGTAGCAAATAATACAGAGCAGTGGTGCTCAACCCAGGCAGCCCATTAGAATCATTTGGACTGCTAAAATGTCTCCATGCCCAGGCCCTACTTAGACCAGTTAAATCAAAGTCTCTGGGGGAGCTGATGGGAACCCAATCTTCAGAGAATTAAGAGCTTGCCAGGTGGTTCCAATGAGCTGTCAAGATCGGGAAGAGAGCCCAACTTGGTAAAGAACCTCAACCAAACATCCTGGAAGAATATGGACTGTATTTGCCAAACAAATAAGTTTCACCACTATTCCTAACAAAATGCAATAAAAGCGCTCAAGTAAAGCATTTAGGACTGATGAAACGAAATGAATTATTGGAAGAGGGGAAATCCTAAAAATGACATCAGTGTGCCTTAAACATTTCACTGGAATCTCAACATACAGTACTTTCATTCAGGGTCAATGTCTCATATAAAGCCAGGGCACTCCCTCTGAGCACGAATCCCTTACTTGGCATTCCATGTCATTTTTCTCACCCAAGCAGCATTCATGATATCTCATCTCTGATTTCCAGTTACAGGGAAGGGGAGTCTTATCTTTCACGGCTGCTTTACTCACACT
>NW_007203725.1:0-758 GCF_000164805.1 Carlito syrichta | reverse complement strand
TTTGGATGAAGCCCTGCACATTTTTGAGCAACTTCATCTTATTAGAGCAAGCTGAGACCTTGTGGTCTGCCATGCTGAAGAGGGCTTCGAGCATCAAGTGCCCCCGTCCGTCTTGAAGACCCTGAGACTTCTCCTAAATTTTCTCTCCTGTGACCTGAGTCTCCATCTCCTGTCACTTCATATGAGGATGCAGAACGTCACCATGAGCAAACATCTCTCTTGGGACTTGGTAATACAGAAAACAGTGGCCACAGCCCAATTTAATGAAATGAGATAGCTTTAAAACACACACACACACACACACACACACACACACACACACACACACACACAGCAATTCTGCTTTCACCATCACAACCCACAACAAATGATGTTTTCTTGTTCAACACCCAACGTAAGTGTTTGTCAGCAGCAGCTTAAAATCCCCAAGCCATGAGTAGTGGTGTTTCCCATCTAGCCTTAGACTCTTAGAATTCCTAACTTCACATTCTGCAACCAGGTTAGGAGAATGATTGAGTCTGGTCGGGCTCAGTGGCTCAGCCTGTAATCCCACGCCTTTGGGAGGCTGAGGTGAGTGAATTGCCTGAGCCCGCGGGTTCGAGACTCGCCTGGGCAGTCTCGTGGGTTCGAGATCTCATCTCTACAATAAATCAAAAAATCAGCTGGGCGTGGTAGCGCATGTCTGTAATTCCGGTTACTTGAAGGCTGAGGTGGAAGGATCGCCGGAGCCCAGCAGGTCGAGGCTGCAGTGGCTGGGA
>NW_007203724.1:0-737 GCF_000164805.1 Carlito syrichta | reverse complement strand
TTGGCTAGTCAGCTTGCTAGTTAGGTAGCTAGCTAGTTATGTCAGCTGTCGAGCCAGCTGGCTAGCTAGTTTACTCACCTAGTTAAATCAGGTGACTAGGCATCTGGCTTCCTAGGTAGCCTGCTAGTTATGACAGCTGACTAGACAGCTGGCTGGCAAGATAAGTCACCTAGTTAATTCAGCTGGATAGACAGCTGGCTAGCTATGTAGAAAGCTAATTAATTCAACTGGCTAGAAAGCAGGCAAGCTAGTTAAGACAGCTAGTTAAGTCAGTTAGTTAAGAAAGCTGGCTAGTCAGCTGGCTGGCTAGTTAGTGACCTAGTTAAGTATGTTGGCTAACCATCTGGCTAGCTAATTAAGTCAGCTAGTTAAGTCAGCTGGCTACCCAGGTGTCTAAAAAGGTAGAGTGCTAGTTATGTCAGCTGGCTATTCAATCGTATATCTAGTTAAGTCAGCTAGTTTTGTCACCTGGCTGGTGAGCTGCCTAGCTCATTTATCAACTTGTTAAATCAGGTGGCTAGCCAGCTGGATAGCTATTTAAGTCACCTCATTAAGTCAGTTGGCTAGCCATCTCCCTATCTAGTTAAAAAACTAGTCAATTCAGATGACTAGACAGCAGGCTAGCTAATTATTTCAGCTAGTTTAGTCAGCTGGTTAGCTTGGTAGCTAGCTAGTTGTCAGCTAGTTATGTCAGCTAGCTAACTTAAGTCAGCTAGCTAAATTGGTTTTCTAGTAAG
>NW_007203723.1:0-415 GCF_000164805.1 Carlito syrichta | reverse complement strand
GTATTCCATTCCATGCTATTCCTCTCTGTTCATTTCCATTCTATTCCTCTTCATTCCATTACATTCCATTGCATTCCACTCTTCTCCATTCCATTCCTCTTCACTATATTCCTTTTCTTTCCATTCCTTTCCACTCTTCTGCATTCCATTGTCCTTCTTTTCTCTCCATTTCATTCGTTTCCATTCCATTCCTCTATATTTCATTCCATCCTTTTAATTTCCTCTCCATTCCTTACCTTTGAATTCCTCTCCATTCCATTCCATTCCTCTCCATTCCACTCCTTTCCATTCCATTCAATTCCACTCCATTCCATTCCATTCCTCTCCATTCCATTCAATTCCATAGTATTCCTTACCACTCGATTCCACTCCATTCCATTCCATTCCCTTCCATTCCTATCCATTTAATTCCTCT
>NW_007203722.1:0-959 GCF_000164805.1 Carlito syrichta | reverse complement strand
AGATCCGGAACCTCAATGTGACTTTGGACCAAATGGACTTAATTGATGCCTACAGAACACACCATCCAAAGACCACAGAATAAATATTCTACACATCACCACATAGAATTTTCTAAGATCGACCTCGTAATTGGCCATAAATCAAGCATAAGCAAATTTAAAAGGACTGAAATTCAACCATGTACCTTCTTGGACCACAGTGGAATAAAAATAAACATTGACACCAACAAGTTCCCCCCAAAACCCACAAAGACATGGACACTAAACAGCATGATGCTAAACAACTCCTGGGTCAATGATGAAATCAAAGCAGAGATCAAAAGATACCTGGAAACAAATGAAAATGAAGAAACATCTTACCAAAATCTCTGGGATGCCTTAAAAGCTGTAATAAGAGGAAATTTATATCCCTACAAACACACATGAGGAAAATGGAAGGAACAGAAATTCACAACCTAACAAGCCACCTAAAGAAGCTGGAAAAGCAAGACCACAAAACCCTAATTTCAGCAGAAGAATCCAGATCACCAAAATAAAAGCCCAAATCGAGGACGTAGAAGACAAAAAGATAATACAAAAAATCAATGAAACAAAAAGCTGGTTCTTCGAAAGGATAAACAAGATCGGTGGTCCCCTAGCTAGAATGACCAAGAAAAAACGAGGAAAAAACCAAATAAGCACAATCAGAAACACAGAAGATGAAGTCACATCTGACCCTGAAGAAATACAAAAGATCATTAGAGACTACTACGTACACTTGTATGGAAACAAACTTGAAAACCTTAAGAAAATGGAGGATTTTCTGAAATCACATAACCTACCTAGATTGGAACAAGAAGAAATTGAGACCCTAAATAGACCAATAACAATCAAGAAATCGACTACGGAATAAGAAAACTACTTACAAAATAAAGCCCTGGTTCAGATGACTTTCCAGCAGAATTCTACAGACATTTATG
>NW_007203721.1:0-691 GCF_000164805.1 Carlito syrichta | reverse complement strand
CCTGACTTAACTAGCTTTTTGATCAGCTAGCCAGCTGGCTAGCCAACTGACATAACGAGTTGAGTTAACTACCTAGCCAGCTGGTTAGTCAGCTGCCTTAACAAGCTGACTTAAGTAGTTAGTCAGCTGACTTGCCAGCTGACTTAACTAACTAGAAAGCTAGCTAGACAGTTGGGTAGCTAGCTGACTTGATTAGCTAAATTAATCAACTTGCCAGCTGACTGGACAAGTGACGCAACTAGCTAGCTACCTAGCTAGCAAGCTGGATAGCCATCTGACTAATCTAGCTGATTTAAACAGTTAGCCAGCTAGTGAGCCAGCTGACTCAGCTAGCTGACTTAACTAGTTAGCAAACTGAATAGCCAGCTTACTTAACTAGCCTGTTGCCTAGCTAGCCATCTGATTAGACAGCTGACTTAACTAGATGACTTAATTTGCTAGTCAGCTGGATAATCAGCTGAATTAACTAGCTCACTACCTAGCTAGTCAAATGGCTAGCCAGCTGACTTAACCAACTAACTAGCTGACTTAACCAACTAATTAACTCATTAGCTAACAAGCTAGCGAGCTGACTTATCCAACTAGCTAACTAGTTAGCCAACTTGCTAGCGAGCTGACTTAACTGGCTGGCTTAGTTAGCCAACAAGCTAGCAGGCTGAGTTAACCAGCTGGTTTAACTAATTAGTCAATG
>NW_007203720.1:0-400 GCF_000164805.1 Carlito syrichta | reverse complement strand
AGAAAACATTTTGATAAACGTTTCTGGGGTTAAATGAACTTTCTGGGGAGGTGTAACATTGGGTTCCTGTGCATGTCTCTGTCCACCAGCCCATAATTTCCATTGTACGTATGAGATGCAGGCCCTGTGTATTAGCCTTAGCTAGCTCTTTTGCATGGATGGGTTGCAGAGAGTTCAATAAAGTCCCCGCTGTGCATGTGCCACACCTGGGGTGTAAGTTTTGTTTTTTTGTTTTTTGAGTCGGAGTCTCACTCTTGTCAGCCAGGCTGGAGTGCAGTGGCACGCTCAGGTCCACCGCAGCCTCAACCTCCTGGGCTCCGGCCATCTTTCCACCTCAGCCTTCCAAGTAGCTGGAACCACAGGCAGGCACCACCATGCTTGGCTAATTTTTTTTTTTTTT
>NW_007203719.1:0-428 GCF_000164805.1 Carlito syrichta | reverse complement strand
GTTCGCTAGGATCTTGTTGATAATTTTAGCATCTATGTTCATCAAAGATATTGGCCTGTAATTCTCTTTCTTCCTTAGGTCGTTACCTGGCTTTGGTATCAATGTGATGTTAGCTTCATAAAATTATTTGGGGAGAGTTCCATCTTTCTCAACCACCTGGAATACCTCCAGTAGTATTGGTATCAGCTCCTCCTTAAATGTCTTGTAGAATTCTGCTGGAAAGCCATCTGGTCCAGGGATTTTTTTCTTTGTAGGTAGTTTTCTTATTACATAGTCAATTTCCTTGATTCATATTGGTCTGTTTAGGGTCTCACTTTCTTCTTGTTTCAACTAGGCAGGTTGTGTGATGACAGAAAGTCCTCCATTTCTGAAAGGTTTTCAAGTTTGTTTCCATACAAGTGTACATAGTAGTCTCTAATGATCTTTTG
>NW_007203718.1:0-438 GCF_000164805.1 Carlito syrichta | reverse complement strand
CTAGTTAGACAGCTGGATAGCTGGTGGCTATCTGGTTAAGTGAGCTAGTTAAGTAAGCTTGCTAGCTGGCAGGCTAGCTAGTAGTCTGGCAAGTTAAGCTGGCTGGTTTGCAGGCTGGTCAGGTAGATGGCCCGCTAGTAAAACCAGCTGGAAAGCTGACTGACCAGCAGGTTGGCTGGCTAGTTAATCCAACTGGCTATCCGACTGTCTAGCCAGCCAGATGGCAATTAACCCGGCTGGCTAGCCACCTGGTCCACCCACTAGCTCTCTAGCTGGCTGCCTATCCAGCTAGCCAGCCAGGTAGCTAGCTATTTAAGCCAGTTGGCTAGCCATGTAGACAACCAGTTAACTAGATCTTTAAGTCAGCTGCCTGGCCAGCTATCCAACAAAGTAGCAAGTCAGCTGGTTAAAGTCAACTAACTGGCCAGCTAACTAGTT
>NW_007203717.1:0-2201 GCF_000164805.1 Carlito syrichta | reverse complement strand
GGCTAGCCAGTTGAATTAACTAGCTTGATACCTAGCTATCCAGCTGGCTAGCCAGCTGTCTTAACTAGTAGATTTAACCATCCAGTCAGCTGGCACAACTAGCAGACTAAAGTAGTTAACCTGCCGGGTACCCAACTAACTTAACTAGCTCTCTACCTAGCTAGCTAGCAGGCTAGTCAGCAGACTTAAGTAGCTGACTTAATTAGCTAGCCAGTTGGCTACCCAACTGACTTAACTAGCTCACTACCAAGCTAGCCAGCTGGCTAGCTAGCTGACTTAACTAGCTGACTTAAATAGCTGGCCTGCTTGCCAGACAGCTGAATTAGCTAACTTGCTATATAGATAGCCAGATGACTAGACAGATTACTTGACTAGGTGACTTAACTTGCTAGCCAGATGACTAGCCAGCTATCTTAAGTAACAAGCTACCTAGCTAGACGGCTGGATATCCAGCTGATTTAACTAGGTGGCTTTACTAGCTAGACAGCATCTAGAGAGCTGACTTAACTATCTAGCTACTTAGCTAGCAAGCTGTCTAGCCACCTGATTTAACTAGGTGACTTAAGTAGCTAGCAAGCTGGCTAGCAGGCTGACCTAACTGCCTAGCTATCTAGATAGCCAGCTGGATAGACAGTTGAGTTAACTAGCTAACTACCTACATAGCCCAGTGGCTTTCCAGCTGACTTAACTACCTAGCTACCTACCTAACCATCTGGCTAGTGAGCTGACTTAACTAGGTTACTTAACTGGCTAGCCAGCTGACTTAAATAGCTATTAACCCAGCTAGGCAACTGGGTAGCCAGATGACTTAGCTCACTGAGTTAACTAGTTAGGAAGATGACTTAACTAGCTGAATTAACCAGATAACTACCTAGCTAGCCAGTTGACTTAACTAACTGGCTTAACTAGCTAGATACCTAGCTAGCTAGCTAGCCAGCTGACTTAACTAGCTGAATTAACTAGCTAGCTAGTTGATATAACTAGCTGACTTATATAGCTAACTTTCTAGCTAGCCAGGTGATTTAACTAGCTGAAATAACTAGCTAGCCTGATGCATAGCCATCTGACTTAACTAGCATTTTAACTAACTAACTAGCTGTATAGCCAACTGACTTAATGAGCTGACTTAACTAGCTAGTCAGCTCGTTTCTAGCTGACTTAACTAGCTGATTTACCCAGCTAGTCAGCTGGCTAGCCAGCTGACTTAACTAACTGGCTCACTATCTAGCAAACTCTCTAGACAACTAAGTTACCTAACTAACTTAAGCTAGCAAGCTGGCTCGCCATCTCACTTAACTAGCTAGCTAGTTAATTCAGCTAACTCATCTCACTTAACTAGCTAACTTGAACAGCTAGCCTGCTGGCTAACAAGTTGACTTATCTAGCTAGCTACGTACCTAACCAGCTGTCTAGACAGCTGAACAAATGAGCTGACTTAACAAGCTATCCAGTTGGCTAGCCAGCTGACTTAACTCAAAGACATCACTAGCTAGCCAAGTAACTATCTAGCTGACTTAACTAACTAGCTACCTACCTTGCCAGTAGGCTAGTCAACTGTCTTAACTAGCTGAATTAGCCAACTAGCCAGCTGGCTAGACAAATAATTTAACTACTTCTCTATCTAGCTAGCCAGCTTCAAGCCAACTGACTAAATTAGCTGAATTAGCTAGCTAGCTACTAGCTAGACAGCTGACTTAAATAGTTAGCTAACTGCTCGCTACCTTGCTAGCCAGCTGTTTTAAAAAGTTAGCTAAATCACTAGCTACCTAGCTAACAAGCTCCCTTAAATAGTTAGCTGCTTAGCTAGCTAGCAGACTTAACATGCTAACTAACTAGTTAGCTTACTAGTTATCTAACTTGCTAGCTAGCTGACTTAGACATCCGATTTAACTCATTAGCTTATGAGCTTCCTAGGTGACTCAAGCAGCTGACTTAACTCATTAACTAACTAGCTAGCTGAATCATCTAGCTGACTTAACTCATTAGCTTACTAGCTAGCTAGCATACTCAACCTGCTGACTCAACCCGTTTGCTAACTAGCTAGCTAGCGTTCTCAACCATCTGACTTAACCAGTTAGTTAACTAGCTAACTACCTGACTCAACCTGCTGACTTAACCCGTTAGTTAACTACCTAGCTAGCTATCTTGAACAGCTGACATTATTTGAAAGCAGACATAACTAGCTGAATAAGGTAGGTGTC
>NW_007203716.1:0-526 GCF_000164805.1 Carlito syrichta | reverse complement strand
AACTCATTAGCTAACTAGCTAGCTAGCATACTCAACCTGCTGACTCAACCCATTTGCTAATTAGCTAGCTAGCTTTCTCGACCATCTGACTTAACCAGTTAGTTAACTAGCTAACTACCTGACTCAACGTGCTGACTTAACCCGTTAGTTAACTACCTAACTAGCTATCTTGAACAGCTGACATTATTTGAAAGCAGACATAACTAGCTGAATAAGGTAGGTGTCTTAACTTCTTAGGTAGCTGACTTAACAGCCCAACTTAACTAGTTAGTTGACCTAACTACCTGAATTAGTTATCTTACAATTAAACTAGCTGAATAACTAGTTGACTTAGCTAATTAACTAACTTGTTAGTTAACAGATTTAAGTACCTGACTTAAATATTTAGCTATCTAGTGAGGTAGCTGACTTTGCTAGCTAGCTGGTTAGCTAGCTGACTTAGCTAGCTGACAACTAGTTGGCTAGCGAGATAGCTAGCTGACTTAACGAATTGGTTAATGAATTAGCTATCTTTTAACTAGTTGGT
>NW_007203715.1:0-328 GCF_000164805.1 Carlito syrichta | reverse complement strand
ACAGGAATTCATATGGAAACACAAACGACCGAGAATAGCCAGAACAATCCTCAGCAAAAATAACAAAGCAGGCGGTATCACATTACCAGACTTCAAACTTTACTATAAGGCTACAATTATGAAAACAGCTTGGTACTGGTATAGGAACAGGCATATAGATCAATAGAATAGAATTGTGATTCCAGACAAAACCTCAATTTCTCAACCAACTCATCTTTGACAAAGCCTCCACCTCCTACCACTGGGGAGAGAAGAACCTATTCAGTAAATGGTGCTGGGAAAACTGGCTGACCACATGCAGAAGATTGAAACAGGACCCCTATCTATC
>NW_007203714.1:0-325 GCF_000164805.1 Carlito syrichta | reverse complement strand
CTTCTCTCTCTCTAACTTCCTACTGACTCCCCCTTCCTCCATTATTTTCCTCTTTTATACTCCCATTTTAATCTAGGAACCAAGACTACATACTGCTGAATGGAAAGATTGTAAGGCAGAGGGAAATAGATTCCAGTGTGCTCATACACCTGTCTGTGGATGCTAGAATCAGCATATACACTCTGAACCACAGCTTCCCTCTCAATTAAACCTCAAAACTGCAAAAAGTACAGTTTTGCAGCCTACACTTCAACCTCAAAAGTGAACAAAACCAGAAGACCCTCATAAGGAAGAACAGGATATAGCAGAAGAGAAATAAAAGCAA
>NW_007203713.1:0-328 GCF_000164805.1 Carlito syrichta | reverse complement strand
TGACTTAACTATTTGACTGGCGATGAGCCTACTGTTAAGCTGATTTAACTTGTCAGCTGGCGAGTGGGCTGATTGGTCAACTGACTAGTCAGATAGTGAGTGAGCCAAATGGTCAGAAGAGTTAACTAGTCAGCCAGTGAATGAACCGATTGGTGAGCTAACTTAACTAGTCATCCAACGAGTGACCCAACATATGAGCTGCCTTAACTATTCAGCCAGCTTTCAAGCCGACATGTGAACTGATTTAACTAGTCAGCTAGTGAGCAAGTCTACAAGTTAGCTGACCTGTTGGCCTGCGAGTGAGCTGACAATTTAGTTGACCTGTTGG
>NW_007203712.1:0-679 GCF_000164805.1 Carlito syrichta | reverse complement strand
GCCAAGTTGCCCAGGCTGGTCTCGAACCCCTGGGCTCAGGCAATCCTCTATCTCCGCCTCCCAAAGTGCTGGGATTACAGGCATGAGCCACCACACCCAGCTTTCTGCTGTTTTTAACTGCTTTTCATTTTCTCCTTAACAAAAAAAGCACATACCATCACCACATGACTAAATTTATCCAGGATCTTAATCTCGTTCTCTATGGCATGGAATCCACTTTCTGCTTGCAGACATTCTTCTCTGTTGGAAGCCAGTTGCTCACTCGGCCTGTTGGTCAGCTGTCATTTAGGTCTGCCCTTTATTGTACTCCTGCATTTGGATGTGTATTTCTTGCATTCCAAGTTTTTCTCATTCTTGGGTTCCTTTGTCTTTTGACTGGCCCATCTTTAATTGATTTTTTTCAGAAAGGATTTGTGAGACGTGGGCTTTCTGAGTTCTGAAATGTCTGAATGTGTCTTCATTTTACCCTTACAGCTGAGTGGTGGCTTGGCTGAGTATGGTACTTTAAGCCTCATTTCTCTAAAGGCAGAGTTCTACTGCCTTCTAGTCCTGAGTGACAGTGATGGGAAGACTGATGCTGATCAGACTTTTGTTCTGTTGTACTTGACCTGTTGTTTGTTCTCTGAAAGTTTTTAGGATTTTCTATGGTATTTTATGTACCATAAAATCAAGGCTGGGC
>NW_007203711.1:0-894 GCF_000164805.1 Carlito syrichta | reverse complement strand
TTCTGTTGTTTTAAGGGCGAGTCTTAAAAGAATAACCCCATAATCACTTCTGCCAGTTTAGTACCAGTGGCAAAGTGGGAAATAGCTGAGTCATGGTGGGCAGTACCTTACGAATACAACTTTCTAGCTCATCTACATTGCCTGATTGCACTGGGGTCATGGAAGCAATGGTGTCATGCCCCTACAGTGATTCCAGAGATTCTACTCCAGGGACCTTAGGTGCCATATAATTCTTTCCTGAGTCTGATTTACTTGTGTTGTGATGACCGGCCAAACTAGATACATTTTTAGCAATCTCCATTTTGTCACTCTGATGTGCTTGTCTTGCTTTTCATTTTTCCTTAAAAATATGCCTAACCGGGGAGACGGGGCAAGATGGCGACGGCATAGGTGAACTTGTGAGATTCTCTGAACGTGAGTTCCCAAAAAGGCTATCACTTCGCTACCCCCATCCCCCAGCCCACCACCAACCGCGCTGGGGGCAGGCCTGGGAACTTCAGTCCCACGCAAGGCCAGATATTGCGCCCCCGCCCCACTGCTGCCGTTCTACTCGTGTGTGGAAGTCTCCGGTCCCAGCCCCCTCCAGATCCCTCCCCGGCTGCATTGTCTCCAGCCCGGGCACCCGGCATCAAGCCGCCGGTCACACAGGGAGGCTCTGGGCACCCGCCCCTCAGAGACGCTGGTTCCATTTCTGGCTGAAGTCCTCTGTTGGGTCCCAGCGCCACTCTCGCTGTCTAGAGCCTGCCCTTTGGAACTTTGGAGCTCTGGAACTCCGGGTCCACCCTGGCTGAGGCACTCAGCGTGAGACCCCAAATCAGAGGACCCAGACAGCAGAGAAAACAGATCTGCTTAAACTGCCTTGTCATTCTCCAGGAAGAGACTTCCATTGCCCTG
>NW_007203710.1:0-357 GCF_000164805.1 Carlito syrichta | reverse complement strand
TTTTGGGGGGTCTTGAGGGCGTGTGTCCGCCATGATGAGTTGGCGGCTTGGTGGTGGACGTTTTGGGGGTCCCGAGAAGAATGGGGTCCGCCATGATGAGTGGGTGGGTGGGTGTTGGGCGTTTTTGGGGTCCCGAGAACGGGGTCCGCCATATTGAGAGGGTGGGTGGGTGACGGATATTTTGGGGGGTCTTGAGGGCGTGTGTCCGCCATGATGAGCTGGCTGCTTGGTGGTGGCATTTTGGGGGTCCCAAGGTGTTGGGTTTTCCTTGAGTTTTTTTGACTTTTCTACCCAATATGTTGGGTTTTCCTTGAGTTTTTTTGACTTTTCTACCCAATATGTTGGGTTTTCCTTGAG
>NW_007203709.1:0-417 GCF_000164805.1 Carlito syrichta | reverse complement strand
CCACGTCTACCTTCAGTCCGTGTCTCCGTCCCGGTCCACGTCTCCACCCGGTCATGTCTCTACCTGGACCATGTCTCTACTCTGGCTCATGTCTACACCCAGCCCATGTCTACACCCAGCCCATG
Source organism: Carlito syrichta (assembly GCF_000164805.1). NCBI lineage: Eukaryota > Metazoa > Chordata > Mammalia > Primates > Tarsiidae > Carlito > Carlito syrichta. The sequence goes on along the minus strand of NW_007203709.1, from coordinate 292 downwards.
TCTACACCCAGCCCATGTCTACACCGCAGCCCACGTCTCCACCCCAGTCCACGTCTCCACCCCAGTCCACGTCTCCACCCAGTCCCTGTCTCCACCCAGCCCACGCCGCCACCCCGTCCACGCCTCCACCTGGACCACGTCTCCACCCGGTCATGTCTACACCCAGCCCATGTCTACACCCAGCTCACGTCTCCACCCCGTCCACGTCTCCACCTGGACCACGTCTCCACCCGGTCATGTCTACACCCAGCCCATGTCTACACCCAGCCCATGTCTCTACCCGGCCCACATC
>NW_007203708.1:0-454 GCF_000164805.1 Carlito syrichta | reverse complement strand
GTTAATCAACTCGTTGATTAATCAGTTGGCTAACCAGCTAGCTAGCTAGTTAAGTTACCTTGTTAAGTCAGTTGGCTAGACAGCTCGCTACCTAGTTAAATCGGTACTTAATTCAGAGGGCTAGACAGCTGTCTGACTAGTTATTTCAGCTAGTAAAGTCAACTGGTTAGTTAGGGAGCCAGCTAGTTAAGTCAGCTAGTTTTGTCAGCTATCTAGCTAGTTTCATCAGCTAGTAAAGTCGGCTAGCTAACTAGATAGCTAGCTAGGATGCTAGCTAGTTATTTCAGCTAGTAAAGTCAGCTGGTTTGCTAGCTAGCTAGATAGTTATGTCAGCTAGTTACGTCTGCTGGCTAGCTAGTTAAGCCAGGAAGTTAAGTCAGCTGGCTACCCACCAGCCTATCTGGGTATCTAGCTAGTTAAGTCAGCTGGAAAGCTAGCTGGCTAGCTAGTTATG
>NW_007203707.1:0-378 GCF_000164805.1 Carlito syrichta | reverse complement strand
GTCAGCTAGTTTTGTCAGCTATCTAGCTAGTTTCATCAGCTAGTAAAGTCGGCTAGCTAACTGGATAGCTAGCTAGGATGCTAGCTAGTTATTTCAGCTAGTAAAGTCAGCTGGTTTGCTAGCTAGCTAGATAGTTATGTCAGCTAGTTACGTCAGCTGGCTAGCTAGTTAAGTCAGGAAGTTAAGTCAGCTGGCTACTCACCAGCCTATCTGGGTATCTAGCTAGTTACGTCAGCTGGAAAGCTAGCTGGCTAGCTAGTTATGTCACCTAGTTAGGTCAGTTCGCTAGCCAGCTGGTTAGCTTGAAAGCTAGGTAGTTAAGTCAAATGGCAAGTCAGCGGGTTATTGAGGTAGCTAGCTAGATAAGTCATCTGGCTA
>NW_007203706.1:0-889 GCF_000164805.1 Carlito syrichta | reverse complement strand
CCAGCTAACTGGGTTGCTAGCCGACTAATTAACTAAGTAAATAGTTGGTTTGCTAGTTGACAACTATCTAGTTGACTCGCTAGCTGGCTATCTAGCTGGCATAACTAGCTAGCAAAGAAGCTATCTAGCTCTATAGGTAGCTGACTTAACTAGATAGATAACTGGCTAGTCAACTGATTAACTGACTTAACTAGCTAGCTGACTGTATAGCTAACTAGCTATCTGACTTAACTAGCTAGCTGACAAGAAAACTGACTAGCTAGCTGACTTAACTAGCTAACTGAATAGTTAGCTGACTTGCTAACTGACTTAACTAGCTAGCTGACTAGCTAGCTGACTTAACTAGCTGACTAGTTATTGGGCTGGCTAGCTGGCTAGCCAGTTGACTTAAGTAGCTAGCTACATGGTTGGTTAGATGGCTAGCCAGCTGGCTTAACTAGCTAGCTACCTGGCTGGCTAGCCCGCTAGGCAGACAGCTAGCAAGCTAGCAGGTTGGCCAGCTGGCTAGCAAGCCAGCTTAAATAGCCAGCCAACTGGCTGGACAGTGGGATAGCCAGCTGGCTTAACTAGCCAGCAACCGTGCTGGTCAGCCAGAGAGTCAGCCAGCTTAACTAGCTGAATACATATCTGACCAGCCTGATAAACAGCCATCTTAACTTGCCAGCCACCTAGCTAGCCAGCTGGCAAAACAGCTGATATAACTAGCTGACTTAACTAGATAGCCATCCTATTAGCCAGCTGGCTTAAGTAGCTAGGTACCCAGCTAGCCAGCAGTCTAACCAGTGCACTTAACTCAGTGACTTAATTAGATAGTCAGTCGGGTAGCCAGCTGACTTAATTAGCTAGGTACTTACCTAGCTTGGTGTCTAGCCTGCTGACTTAACTAGCA
>NW_007203705.1:0-1282 GCF_000164805.1 Carlito syrichta | reverse complement strand
AACATAACATAAATAAAGAAGGTTTATGGTCCTGAAAAGCCATCTTTATCTATCCTCCCCAACGTCTGACACATATAGAGCTTTATCTACATATCAGCAAACCTAGAGTTTTCCCCCTCCTTATCTTAACACAGCCACTCCTCTATAGATATCCCAAATCCTTAGATAGGAACTGTAAATTGCCAGTCAATAAATCTTTGAATCCACCTATGGCCTACAAATCCCTGCTTGGAAATGTACCTCCTTCCTGAGTCAAACCAATAAAAATATCACGTGTATTGATTTCTTGTAATGTCTGCCTTCCTAAAGTGTATGTAACCAAGCCACCATACAGCAACATTGAGCTCATATTCTCAGGACCTCCTGAAGATGGGTACACTTGGGCTTAAGTTCCCAAGCCTGGCTCAAGAATAAACCACCTAAAAATATTATAGCTTGACATCTTTTCTCAACAAAATTGAGCGTATTTTTTGTTCAGCTGAATGTTATGATAGCAAAAGCAAAATATACGTCATTTATGTGTTTCTCAATTGATATGCTTATGCAACTAAGCATATCAAATTTCCATATCAAAATTCAAATTGTCCATAGCTATGAATTTTATCTGTTCTCTTCTATTTTGTAGTCAAAACTGTTTACCTAAGATTGTAAATGAACTGGTTAACTTCTAAAATATCGCGAATATCATTTAAATGGCAGGTTCTATCTTAGTTATTCTGTTAGAATTCTTTTCCCTGAGGACACAGTTTTTATATTTTCTATGGACATAAAAACATTGCTGATACTCTGCAGACAGAAAGTCAAAAGTCAGTTTTGTTTTTTTTTTTTTTTTCATTAATCAGTATTTTTTATTATGGTTTTGTGGGGTACAGTTAAGGGTTAGGTGTACAATGACGTTTCATTCAGGCACCCTGTAAATAAAAAGTGTTTTCTCATCCCCCGACAGATATTTGCTACTGTTAATCCCATCCCCCTCCCCCCCATAGTTTCCCAGTACCATCAGTCATTTTCTCATAGTATTGCATTGGATGTTCAAGGTCCATTATATGAGTGAGAACATGTGATATTCGGATTTTTGTTTTTGTGAGAGGTCACTCAGTATTATAGACTCCAGTTCCATCCAGGTTGCAGCGAAATTCATGATTTTGTTCTTTTTTATGGCTGCATAGTATTCCATCGTGTATATGTACCACATTTTTTTAATCCAGTCCTCTTTTGATGGGCAGCATGGTTTGTTTCCAGGTTCTTGCTATTGTGAACAATGCTGTGATAAACATACGTG
>NW_007203704.1:0-320 GCF_000164805.1 Carlito syrichta | reverse complement strand
GTGAAGCCCTCTGCAAAGGAGATCTGCAGTGGGTCTCTGACTCTTGCCCCGGGGGGCTGCAGACCCCAACATCGCAGCCTGCTCTTCATACGGAGCTCGGCTGTTGCCACCGCTGGGGCATCGCAATGGACTGGACAGTCACTGTGGCGCAAACAGTTACTACCACTGCAGCCCCCCCTGCTGCCACCGCCACCACCGCCACAGGCTCCATGACGGCCGTAGCATATCACACCACCCGCCAGAGGCAACCCACTTCAAATCCCTTCAGGGAAGATCTGCTGGGATCGCTGCCACCTCTCCTACAACCGAGACTGTCCTGC
>NW_007203703.1:0-483 GCF_000164805.1 Carlito syrichta | reverse complement strand
GGCCGAGGCGAGTGGATTGCCTGAGCCCGCGGGTTCAAGACCAGCCCTGGCAACTTGGCCAGACCTCGTCTATACAGTAAATAAAAAATAATTAACTGGGTGTGGTAGTGTGTGCTTGTAGTTCCAGCTGCTTGGAAGGCTGAGGCGGAAGAATCACCGGAGCCCAGCAGGTTGACACTGGAGTGGCCATGAGCATGCTACTGCACTCCAGCCTGGGCGTTGGAGTGAGACTCCAACTCAAAAAAACAAACAAACAAAAAATAGAGGCACACATAAGTTAATGAATTCATGCAAGTAGGAGAATTAGGCTCCCAACTTGGGTCTGTCTGACTGTCCCTGAGCCCATTTCTCAGTCACCACCTTGTACTGGGACTGCTGCAAACTCGGTTCTACTGACCTCTGCATCAAAATCTAAAGCTCAAGTAAGGACTAAAGTCTATACACACACACACACACACACACACACACACACACACACACACA
>NW_007203702.1:0-638 GCF_000164805.1 Carlito syrichta | reverse complement strand
CCCTTTTATCATTATGTAGTGGCCCTCTGTATCTTTTTTAATTTTTGATAGTTTAAATGGTAGTTTGTCTGAAATTAGGATTGCGACTCCTCCTTTCATTTGTTTTCCATTTGCCTGAAAATTTGTTTCCTGTCCTCTTACTTTGAGTCTGTGTATGTCCTTTCTAGTGATATGGGTCTCTTGAAGGCAGTATATTGTTGCCTTGTGATATTTTATCCATTTTGCCATTCTATGTATTTTCAGTGGTGCGTTTAGTCCATTCACATTCAGGCTAATTATTGAAATGTGAGAGTTCGTCCCTGTCATAGAGTTCTTATACAGTTGTTGTTCTTCCACTTTTTTTTTTTTCTTTTGGTTTTGGGGTTGGTTCATGTATATTTTATTCTTTTTCCTGTACCCTTGTGAAGAACGTTGTTCTTTTTTACTTTTCTTCTGTGTTTAGTACTTTCTTAAGTGTTACATGTAGAGGTTGTTTGGTGGCAGCATAAGTTCTTAGGGATTGGATATCTGGGAAAGATTTTAATTCTCCCTCACTGATGAAGCTTAACTTGGCTGGGTAGCTTAATCTTGGTTGTAATTGTTTATCTTTTTAGGACTTTGAAGATAGGGCTCCCAGCTCTCCTAGACTGCGGGTTTCT
>NW_007203701.1:0-682 GCF_000164805.1 Carlito syrichta | reverse complement strand
GTACATGGTCTGGCTAGAAATTTTTTTTAAAAGAGCAGTCAGAAATTATTCTTTCTATAGTTGTTCTTAATGCCATTGGTTACACATTGCACAATTGTCCTAATAAAGTGTTGTTAGTATTTTATGGGCATACATTGCTAACATTCACATCAGTAGCTATAACACAGACTTAATATACAAACTTGTTTTTCTTTCCTTTCATCCCCTGAAGTGACATTAAAAAAAAAATCTTTTTAAAGCATTTAAACCCCTTGATCCTCAAGTTCTAATGAGACTTAGATGGAAGATTATCAGATGAAAACATAAGTGGATTAGTGAGATATATAAATAAAAAGCTATGAATTTTAACAATGTAACATATTTTCTTGCTAACTCAGAGCAACAACTGTTATATTTTTACTGTGAGAAAGTGTTTACTAAGCATCTAATTACACATGCAGAGAGAGTGCTTTTGATCATCTCTAGTCATAAACATGGCCATTTTTTACTCTATAATCAAAGTATGCTATATTCAGTCCCAATCTCTTATGTTTTTCTAAAATTCTCTGCTTCATGGTTACTTGATTCTTTCTGATAAGGAGTAATGAAGGTTATCAAGGGCATGATGTACCAGACAAGTGGAAAGTTGGATGTGTTCACAGCATCAGCACAGTGGTTTTTATTCTAAGCCAATACAATGTCC
>NW_007203700.1:0-696 GCF_000164805.1 Carlito syrichta | reverse complement strand
AACATAAGTGGATTAGTGAGATATATAATAAAAACTATGAAATTTTAACAGTGTAACATATTTTCTTGCTAACTCAGAGCAAACAACTGTTATATTTTTACTGTGAGAAAGTGTTACTAAGCATCTAATTACACATGCAGAGAGAGTGCTTTTGATCATCTCTAGTCATAAACATGGCCATTTTTTACTCTATAATCAAAGTATGCTATAGTCCCAATCTCTTATGTTTTTTGTAAAATTCTCTGCTTCATGGTTACTTGATTCTTTCTGATAAGGAGTAATGAAGGTTATCAAAGGGCATGATGTACCAGACAAGTGGAAAAGTTGGATGTGTTCACAAGCATCAGCAAAGTGGTTTTTATTCTAAGCCAATACAATGTCCATATCAAGAAGAATGGGAAGACTTAGCCTCACTTTTGGTCACATTTGTGGTGTGAATGAGGCACTGAGAGAGAGCAGGTGAGATGAGTGGGGTCCCAAATGTGTAGTTACATCGCTAGCAAAGCTGTGTAAAAAAGGAAAAGCACTTACAAATTTAAGAGTTCTTTTAGATTAAATGCTCAAGAAATAAGGCTCTGCAAATATTCATTTACATCAGCAACATTTATCATGTTCTACTAATACAGAATAATTTAATATAATGTGCAAGTATTAGCCAAGTTAATTCAGTGTTGGCCAAGGGCAACAATTGATAAA
>NW_007203699.1:0-522 GCF_000164805.1 Carlito syrichta | reverse complement strand
TACTTGTGCTATGCTCATTATTTGTCTTTGTAATGATTGGAGAGAATCGGAGGTGGTGTCTAAAGCTAGTTGGATTTTGTTTTGTAAGTCTTCCATGGCCCATAGTGAGTAGTCGAGTTTTGTTTTGTAAGTCTTCCATGGCCCATAGTTCTATCCCCTCCTGATAGAACTATGGAGGTGACTGTGGAAACTAGGGACAATTCTACCATAACTGGAAGGAAGACAACCCTCTTGCGTCGGTGTTTGGGAGTTAAGAGGGCCTGGAGGTCAGCAGTGGAGTAAAGAGAGAGCTGTGGGATCAGCATAACAACTATGCAGGGAGAGGTGAGATTGGAAGTTTGGGAGAGGAGAGTGCCGTTGCACCATAAGAAGAGGCCGGGTGGGAGGAAGTGCCGATTTGTAGAGTTTATGGTGGTTGAACAGAGAGGGTTATTTGAATGGAGAGTGGGGGTGCTGGGTAGGCCAATACAGAGGTAAGAGGAGTTGGATGCCACTTCCCAAAGTGGAACGTGAGGTTTGGTG
>NW_007203698.1:0-964 GCF_000164805.1 Carlito syrichta | reverse complement strand
TGTTTAACTACCTAGCTAACTGGCTAGCCAGCTGACTTAAATAGCTAGATACCTTGCTAGACAGCTGGCTATCCAGCTGACTTAACTCGCTAACTTAAGCTAGCCAGCTGGCTTAACTAGCTGACTTAACTAGCTAGCTACCTGACATGACTGACTGACATATATCTAGCTTTCTATCTAGCCAGCTGTCTTAACTAGCTGAAATAACTAGCTATCCAGATGATTAGCCACCTGACTTAACTAACTTTTTAACTAGCTAACCAGCTGAATAGCCAACTGACTTCACGAGCTGACTTAACTAACTAACTAACCAGCTGGTTGCCAGGTGGCTTAATTAGATGACTTAACCAGCAAGTCAGCTGACTAGACAGCTGCCTTAAATAGCTGGCAACCTATCTAGCCACCTGGCTATCCAGCTGAATTTAGCTACCTACCCAGCTGTCTAGCCAGCTCACTCAACTAGCTAGCTACCTACCTAGCCATCAGGCAAGTTTGCTGACTTAACTATCTGACTTGAACAACTAGCCTGCTGGCTAGCAAGCTGACTTATCTAGTTAGCTACCTGCCTAGGAAGCTGGCTAGACAGCTGACTAAACTAGCTGACTGAACCAGCTACCCAGTTGGCTACCCAGCTGATTTGACTCACTGACATCAGTAGCTAGCTAGGTAGCTATCTAGCTGACTTAACTAGCCAGCTACCTACATTACCAGTTGGCTTTCCAGCTAGCCAGCTGCTTATCTAGCTGATGTAACTAGCTTCCTACCTAGCTAACCAGCTGGCTAACCAGTTGACATAACTAGTTGATTTAACCTGATAGTCAGCTGGCTAGCCAGCTGACTCAGTCAGCAGAATTAACTAGTTAGACAGCTGGCTAGACAGCTGACATAAACTAGCTCTCTACGTAACTAACTAACTGGCTAGCCAGCTGACTTACCTAGCTGACTTAATGAGCTTGCCAGCTGG
>NW_007203697.1:0-637 GCF_000164805.1 Carlito syrichta | reverse complement strand
CTTACCTATATGAATTAACTAGCTAGGCAGCTGGCTAGCCAGCTGAAAATTTTACCTAGCTACCTACATTGCCAGCAGGCTAGTCAGTTGAATTAACTATTTGACTTAACAAAGCAACAGCTGTCTAGCCAGTAGAATAAACTACCTAGCTACCTAGCTAGTCAGGTGAATAGCCAGCTGATTTATCTTGTTGACATAACTAGTCACCTGATGGCTAGCCAGCTGACATAACTAGCTAGCTACTCAAGAAAGGCAGGTGTATAGCCAGCTGACTTAACTAGCTGAATTAACTAGCTAGCCTGCGGATGTAACCAGCTGATTTAAGTAGCTAATTACCTAGCAAACCAGCTGTCTTTACTAGCTGTAATAACTAGCTAGCTTCCTAGCTAGCTATCTGGCAAGCAAGCTGACTTATCTAACTGACTTAACTGGCTGACTACCTAGGTAACCAGTTGACTTTACTAGCTGAAATAACTAGCCAGACAGCTATCCAGCCATCTGAATTAAGTGTCTTTTTAACTAGCTATCGAGCTGACTACCCAAATGACTTAATGAGGTGATTTAACTAGCTAGCCACCTTGTTAGCCAGCTGACTTAACTAGTTGATTAACGAGATAGGCAGCAGGCCCACCAGGTG
>NW_007203696.1:0-488 GCF_000164805.1 Carlito syrichta | reverse complement strand
GGTGGTGTTATCCCTCGCTCCAGATGGTCTTTATCTCAGCTGCTCGCCCGCCCCTCAGGCTCTGACGGTGTGATGTGGACTGCCTGCCTTGGTGGCAGCAGTGGCAACAACAACAACAATGGCAGCAGTGGCAGCTGGGCCACTGGCACAGGCAGTGTAATGTGTAATGGTCACTTCTGTGTGGCTGCTGCTTTGGAGGAAGTGGCTGCTCAGCTGCCTTGGAGGAGGCGGAGGCTCAGCCACCTCGGAGGAGGAGGTGTAGGCTCAGCCACCTTGGAGGAGGAGGCGTAGGCTCGGCTGGCTTGGAGGGGGAGGCGTAGGCTCGGCTGGCTTGGAGGGGGAGGCAGAGGCTCGGCCACCTCGGAGGAGGGCGTGGAGGCTTGGCCACCTCAGAGGAGGAGGCGGAGGGTGGAGTCTTGGCTGCCTTGGAGGAGGGGGTGGTGGAGGCTCCGCTGCCTCGGAGGAGGAGGTGGAGGCTCGGCTGCCTC
>NW_007203695.1:0-440 GCF_000164805.1 Carlito syrichta | reverse complement strand
CCACCTGGCTGTGCTTGAGTGTGGGAGGAGCCTTTCCTGAGGAATCAGATCACCCATGAGGCCCGGTGCAAGTCACTTTGCCTCTGCACACCTCGGTTTCCTCATCTTTAAAATGGGTGCGTGGTGAGTGGCAGGTACTGGGTACGCATTTGGCGAAGATGGAGAACCCATGCACAGAACACAGGGGGCTCAGGGAGGCAGAGGCCTCAAACCCCACACGGCAAAGCGGATGAGACCCACGCACAGGCAGCGGGCCAGAGGGTCCCGGGAGCCCCCTCCCTGAGGCCTGAGGACGCCAGGTGGCCGCCCACACTGGAGGCCGGGTCGGTCCTGTTTCAGCAGCAGGGGCGGCCCCCACAGCTCCGTGAAGGCCTCGACCAGGGGAAGCCCCGAGGAAGCCAGGGAGACCCTCACCACATTCCTCCCCAAAACCGCCCCCC
>NW_007203694.1:0-907 GCF_000164805.1 Carlito syrichta | reverse complement strand
ACTTTATATGTTCAAGAAATAGGAAGAGACCAGTCTCACCAAAAAGTAGTGATTAAGGCACAGAATGGCAAAAGATGAGGTCAGAGTTGGGAGAGACCTGAGTGTGAGGGACATTAATGTCCAGAAGAATTAAGTCTATTTTTGTTAAGTAGCCACTGGAAGGTTTCAGGAAGAGGAATAACATAAATGCTTACGTTTAAAAGAGCATTCTTTCTGCAGTGTGAAGGCAAGAGTGAACTCAGGGAGACCATCCCAAGCAGTTTTTACCTGAAGAATTCCTTACCCCTTCCAGGCAGAATTCATCATACTCCTATCATCATTTCTAGTGTTTTATTTATGGATTTCAAATTTATCTCTCTGAACTAGATAGTAAGGCTCATTTGTAGGCACTTATATTGTCTTATTGTCTTCTCCATATCACTAGTGTCCCACATTGTTTGCACGCAGCAGTCACTTAGTATTTGAGTGAATGTTTGGAATAGGATTTAAACCACTCTTGTAGTAAAACTCTGCCCTTGGAACTTTCTTCAAGTTAAGATAATGAATAAATTAGATGAGTCATAGGGAAAGCATTATAGCAACTGTAAAGGACCTTGAAATAAATACAAAATAGGTTGTTAATTTTACAACTTTTGAAATTTGGGAGGAAATTCCTAATTCAGTCAATGGGAATTTGAATTTTTACACAGATTGTTCCTGAAACCGTGTGCAATATGAACCCACACCCACAGCTATTATAGTTGTTGATGTTTAAGACATTTTCACACAAAGATCTGTTTTTCTCTTTCTCTTGAGAAGCAACAAACATACAAGCAAGCAAAAAACTTGGCATCACTGGGTTTGTGTTCCATTAGAGCAACACCTAGTTGGAACTGAGGATGACTACCACTTTGGAAGGGGCCTGTGT
>NW_007203693.1:0-498 GCF_000164805.1 Carlito syrichta | reverse complement strand
CTTTCAATTCCTTTCCATTCCTTTCCATTCCATTCGACTCCTTTCCACTGCATTCTATTCTATTCCATTTCATTTTCCCCCAATCCTTTTCATTCCATTCCACTCCATTCATTAGCATTCCATTGCTCTCTATTCCATTCCAATCCATTCCATTCCAGTCTATTCATCTCCATTCCTTTCTATTCAATTCCATTCCATTCCATCCCTCTCCATTCCATTCCATTCTATTCCTTTCCCCTTTCATACCGTTCCTTCATTACCAATCCATTCCTCTCCAATCCATTCCACTCCATTCCTTTCCATTCCATTCCATTCCACTCCATTCCTTTCCATTCCATTCCATTCCACTCCACTCCATTTCATTCCTTTCCTTTCCAATCCATTCCACTCTACTCCATTTCTTTCCACTCCATTCCACAACATTCTATTCCTCTCCATTCCATTCAATTACTTTCCATTCTATACCTTTCTATTCCATTCCTCTGCATTACATTCAAT
>NW_007203692.1:0-732 GCF_000164805.1 Carlito syrichta | reverse complement strand
TTGAAAACTTGACTCCAAGTTCTCTAGCTGAAGTATTTCTGTAGATAAGTCTGCTGCTATTCTTATTGTTCTTTCCTAGTAGGTAGTCTGACCTTTCTCTCTTGCTGCCTTTAGGATTTTTTCTCTTATACCTACTTTGTTTAGGTGAGTTACTATTTGTCTGGGAGTTGATCTTCTCATTTGTTGTCTTGCAGTGGTTCTTTGAATCGCTTGTGTTTGAATGGTGGCATCACTGATGAGATGAGGGAACTTTTCTTGGATAATTTCATGGAATGTTTTTTCCAAGGTGGTCTCTGTCTCTCTATCTGCCTCAAGGATTCCAATTAATCTTAGGTTCAGTTTCTTGAAATAATCACTCATCTCTCAGAGGTCTTGTTCTGTCTTTTTAAGCTTCTTTTCTATGTTTTTAACAGTTTGGGTTAGTTCCATATTTTGGTCCTCAAGCTCTGAGACTCTTTCTTCTGCTTGTTTAATTCTGCTTTCAATGTTTATCAGTGTGTTGTTTATTTCATTCACTGTATGCTTTTTTTTTTTTTTGAGTTGGAGTCTTACTCTGTCACCCAGACTGGAGTGCAGTGGCCTCTCCTGGCCACCACAGCTTTGACCTGCTGGGCTCCAGCAATCCTTCCGCCTCAGCCTTCCAAGTAGCTGGAACTACAGGTGCGCGCTACCACATCTGGCTAATTTTTTTTTTATTTGTTGTAGAGATGAGGTCTCACCAAGTTGCCCAGG
>NW_007203691.1:0-553 GCF_000164805.1 Carlito syrichta | reverse complement strand
TCCTGGCCCTTGGGGGAGGGAGGTGGTTGGAGGCTGGTCCTGGGCAAGGGAGGTGGATGGTTCCTGGCCCTGAGAGAGGGGGGTGGAGGGATCCTGGCCCTTGGGGGAGGGAAGTGGTTTGAGGCTGGCCCTTGAGGGAGGGATGTGGATGAAGGCTGGCCTTGGGGGAGGGAGGTGGATGGATCCTGGCCTTTTGGGGAGGGAGGTGGATGGATCCAGTTCCTGGGGGGGGAGGTGGATGGATTTCAGCCCTAGGAGAAGGAGGTGGTTGGATCCTGCCCCTGCGGGAGGGTGGTGGATGGATCCTGGCTCGGGGGAAGGGAGATGGATGAGGGCTGGCTTTTGGGCAGAGGTAGGTGGACTGAGGCTGGCCCTTGGAGGGGGGAGAAAGTTGGCGGCTGGCCCATTACGGGTGGGGCTTGGAGGCTGGCCTTTGGGGGAGGAAGTTGGATGAAGGCTAGCCCTTGGGTGAGGGAGGCGGATGGAGGCTTGTCCTTGGGGAGGTAGGTATATTGAGGCTGGACCTTGGAGGAGGGAGGTGGTTGGATCCTGG
>NW_007203690.1:0-829 GCF_000164805.1 Carlito syrichta | reverse complement strand
TTTTTTTCCATCGGAGTCTCACTCTGCTGCCCAGACTGGAGTGCAGTGGCCACTTCTGGCCACCGCAGCCTCGACCTGCTGGGCTCCAGCGATCCTTCCACCTCAGCCTTCCAAGTAGCTGGAATTACAGGCATGCACTACCATGCCCGGCTAATTTTTTGATTTATTGTAGAGATGAGGTCTCGCTGCCCAGGCGGGTCTCGAACCCGCGGGCTCAGGCAATCCACTCACCTCAGCCTCCCAAAGGCGCGGGATTACAGGCTGAGCCACCGAGCTCGGCAAGTACATGTTTTTAATGTCTGTTCGTGCAGCTCTGTGAGGAGATGGACACAGAGCACACATGTCTTCTCTTACGCACAGAAGTTAGGTGGCTTTCTTTTTATTTCTTAACTTTTAATTTTATTTATTAATTTATTTTTTGAGTTGGAGTCTTACTCTGTTGCCCAGGCTGGAGTGCAGTGGCACGCTCATGACCACCCCAGTGTCGACCTGCTAGGCTCAGGTGGTCCTTCTGCCTCAGCCTTCCAAGTAGCCAGAACCACAGGTGAGCCCCACTACGCCTGGCTAACTTTTTGCTTTATTGTAGAGATGAGGTCTCACCAAGTTGCCCAGGCTGTTCTCAAACCCTTGGGCTCAGGCAATGCCCTCACCCTGGCCTCCCAAAGTGCTGGGATTACAGGCTTGAGCTACGGTGCCTGGCCAAAATTTTTAATTTAATTTTTATTTTTATTTTTTAAGTTGGAATCTCACTCAGTTGCCCAGACTGAGTGCAATGGCCGCTCCTGGTCCCGCAGCCTCAACCTGCTGGGCTCCAGCGATCCTTCCGCCT
>NW_007203689.1:0-741 GCF_000164805.1 Carlito syrichta | reverse complement strand
TGGCTTTCTAAAGGCAGATCACTGGACAGCTTTTGAGTTATGAGAGCCGCCCCAGAGATTTCTTTTAGAAAAAGTCACCACTGGCAGCAAATTTCAGTGACACAGAATGGGTCACAAAACTTGCTTACTTGTGTGGCATATTCAACCTGCTCAATGAACTCAATCTGTATGACAGTTGTATTTAAGTCAGCAGATAAAGTGGCCACATTCAAAGCCAAACTGGAATTATGGGAATGCTGAGTGAACTTTGGGATTTTTGACATATTTCAAACATGAATAGAGATTTTGAAAGCGACCAAGCCAGGCCTTCCTTCTCCCAGCTGATGCATGATCACCCATCTCAGCTTTCAAAAGAGTTTGGGCATTACTCCCCAACCACAAAATCTCCCCAAAGTGGGAAGGAATGGATCCACGACCCATTTGTGAATAAACCAAATGAATCGACTTTGTCCATGCTAAAAGAGGATCTCAAATGACGGTGACTTTAAAAGTATGTATGAGCCGGGCTCGGTGGCTCAGCCGGTAATCCCGCACCTTTGGGAGGCTGAGGTAAGTGGATTGCCTGAGCCTGTGGGTTCGAGACCCGCCTGGGCAGGCGAGACCTCATCTCTACAATAAATTTTTAAAAATTAGCCAGGTGTGGTAGTGCACGCCTGTAGTTCCAGCTACTTGGAAGGCTGAGGTGGAAGGATCGCCGGAGCCCATCAGGTCGAGGCTGCAGTGGCCAGGAGGGGCCACTGC
>NW_007203688.1:0-820 GCF_000164805.1 Carlito syrichta | reverse complement strand
GTGACAGGGTGCCCCAAGTTTGAAATGGGACCTTCAGGAGAGACTGTAAGAAGCAAATGAACCCAAAGGGCCAGAACAGCTCCTAGTACTGATTAAGACTTTAGTGAGTTGTTTATATTTATTTATTTGTTTCTAGAGACAGGGTATCACTCTGTCACCCAGGAGAACCAAAGCTCAGAGAGGGAAAAGGAACTGGATCAGGCTGCACAGCAAGTCGGTGACTGGACTGAGACTTTTTTTTTTTGAGTTGGAATCTCACTCTGTTGTCCAGGCTGGAGTGCAGTGACACACTCATGGCCACCAGCCTTGGCCAGCTGGGCTCAGGCAATCCTTCTGCCTCAGCCTTCCTAGTAGCTGGAACTACAGGCATGCACCACATGTGATTTATTGTAGAAACGAGGTCTCACCAAGTTGCCCAGTCTGGTCTTGAACCTATGGGCTCAGGCAATCCTCTCGACTCTGCCTCCCAAAGGGCTGGGATTATAGGCACGAGCCACCACGCCCCGCTTGAGCTGAGACTTGAACCAAAGCCTTGGACTCTGAGACCCATTCGCATGTCTGAAGAGCCAGGACTATGCCCCACATTCCCCAGTTCCAGTCCTAGGATCTAAGTGCTGTCCTCTTACCCCCTAACCCCCAGACCTTCACTGCCTGGTGCAACTCACACCTGCGCAAGGCCGGCACCCAGATTGAGAACATCGAGGATGATTTCCGCAATGGCCTCAAACTCATGCTGCTTCTGGAGGTCATTTCAGGTGAGGGGAGCCAATCGGTGCATGTGGGCCCCAGGGCCCAGGGGCATCCGGAGAGCTGGGGGAAC
>NW_007203687.1:0-1155 GCF_000164805.1 Carlito syrichta | reverse complement strand
GGTTAGGTAGTTAAAAAGAGAGTTAAGTCAGATGGCTAGCCATCTGGCTAGCTAGTTATTTCAGCTAGTTAAGCCAGCTGAATAGCTAGGTAGCTAGCTGGTTAAATCAGCTAGTTAAGTCAACTTGCTAGCTAGTTAAGTCAGCAAGTTAAGTCACCTGGCTAACCAGCTGGCTAGCTGGGTAGCTAACTAGTTAAATCAACTAACTTGACAGTGAGCTACCTAGTTAAGTAACCTAGTTGTCAGCTAACTAGCCAGTTTTTTAGCTAGGTAGCTAGTTAGGTAAGTCAGCTGGCAAGACAGCAGGCTACGTAGGTAGCTAGCTAGTTAACTCAGCTGGTTATGCAGCTGGCTAGCTAGGTAGCTAGGCAGTTAGGTCAACCTGCTAGCAAGCTGTCTAGCTAGTTAAGTCACCTAGTTAAATCAGCTGGCAAGACAGCTGGCTAGCTAGGTAGCTAGATAATCAAGTCATGTGTATATGCTGTCGGCTAGCTATTTAAGTCACCTAATTAAGTCAGCTGGCTAGCCAGCTGGCAGCTAGTTTGCTTGCTAATTAAGTGAGCTGGCTAGACAGATGGCTAGTTACTTAAGGCAACTAGTTAAATCAGCTGACTCCCCACCTTGCTAGCTATATAGCAAGATAGTTAATTCACCTGAGTAGCAAGCAGGCCAGCTATTGAAGTCAGCTAGTTAAGTCAGCTAGGTAACCAGCTGGCTAGCTAGGTAGCGAGCTAGTTAACTCAGTTGGCTAGCCAGCTGACTACCTAAATAAGACAGCTAGTAAGGTCAACTGACTAGCTAGCTAACTAGGTAGATAGCTAGTTAACTCAGCTGGCTAGAAAGCTGGATAGCTAGTTAAGTCAGCTAGTTGAATCAGCTGGCTAGCCAGCTGCCTAGCTGGTTAAGCCAACTAGTTATCACAGCTGGCTAGCCAGATGGCTAGCTAGGTAGCAAGCTAGTTAAGCCAGCTGGCTAGCCAGCTTGCTAGCTATTTAAGTCAGCTAGTAAATTCAGCTGTCTTCCCAGCTGGATAACTACGTAGCAAGCTAGTTAAGTCAGCTGACTAGCCAGCTGGCTAGCTGGTTAAATTAACTCGTTAATTCAGCTGGCCACCCAGCTGTCTAGGTAGTTAAGTCAACTAGTTAAGTAGCTGTC
>NW_007203686.1:0-747 GCF_000164805.1 Carlito syrichta | reverse complement strand
CTCTCCCTGATGATTAGTGAGGTTGAGCATTTCTTCATGTGCTTGAAGGCTGCTCGAATGTCTTCTTTTGTGAAGTGTCTGTTCATATCTTTTGCCCATTTTATAAAGGGGTTGTTTGTTTTCTTCTTTTCAGTATGTTTCAGTTCCTTGTAGATCCAGGTTGTTAAGCCTTTGTCAGACCTAGAGTTGGCAAATACTTTTTCCCAGTCTATAGGCTGTCTCCCTGCTCTCTTGATGGTTTCTTTGGCTTTGCAGAAGCTTGTCAGTTTAATAAGGTCCCATTTGTCTATCTTCTCTCTTAAGTCCTGTGGGTTTCGGGTTTTGTATAGGAATTGGATGCCAGTTCCGATTTCCATGAGAGTATTTCCTTCTTTTTCTAAGGTTCTTATGGCTTGAGGTTTTACATTTAAGTCTCTGATCCATTTGGAGTTAACCTTTGTGCATGGGGATAGATAGGGGTCCTGTTTCAATCTTCTGCATGTGGTCAGCCAATTTTCCCAGCACCATTTACTGAATAGGTTCTCCTCTCTCCATTGGTAGTGTCTTTTTTTTTAATTAGTAAAGAATAGGCTAGAAAAGTCAAGAAATTTGCTCAAGATTATACGAGCAATAAATGGGTGAATTTAAATCCAGTAATGCATGACTCACAAATCCATGTTTTTTGAGTTTTTTTTTTCTTAGTAGAAACTTTTATTCTTTATTTTAACCCAGGCTTAAGATTTTCCCTGTATCTCTTAAATTGAAAAA